>NW_017306281.1:3206959-3215542 GCF_000935625.1 Nanorana parkeri
TTTTCTTGTCAGTTTATATCAAGCAATCACTATGACAGCTTGATAAATTAACTTTTTTATTTTATTTTTGGCTATTAGGCTGATCCAAACTTAGGAACAGCTAATAATAACCTTAGAGACTGATCCTGACTTTAGTCAGATTCAGATCTCACTAAAAGCTCTTTGATCGTGCCTAGACGATCAGAAATGATACATTTCACTCAAAAGAGATACTTTGTATCCTTTCAGTGAAATGTATCTAAACATCGGGCTCTCGAGCTGTCAAAACAAATAGCAGAGAGGTGAGGTGAGTCACTGCTGCCTCTCTGCTATTTTGAGCTGTCAAATACGGGATCGCAAATTGCGGTCCTCTATTTGCATGTAACGGCTTCATTCTTTCATTAATGAAAGGAAGAAGCTTTTACAAAAAGCTTAATTATTTCATTAATTAATGCCTCAATACTGAGACATTAATGAATGACTGTTAAATGCTGAGAATCAGCAAATACCGGCATTACAAAGCCTGATATAACTCGTCACGTACAGTGTACGTGGCCAGTCATATAGGCACAAAGTGACAAGACGTACACTGTACGTCTCCCGTCACAAAGGGGTTAAGCATTACCATTCTGCTGCATTACATACAAGTTGCACTAATTATATATTTTTTTTAATCAGTAGATTTTGCTGATCATATTTTGGGGTAAATATATGAAAGTACACACATTATGTAAACAATGTCCCAGGTAGAATTACAGGAAAATGCATTTTTATTAATTTTTTTACATTTATTTCCAGTAAACACCAAAGAAATATAAATATATGCATCCAAATTTGGTACAAACATAATGCTCTATCTGTCCTGAAACAAAATTATGTATAATACCTTGGGGTAGACTATAAAACCAAAAAGGTATAGCCAGTTAAGTTATTGCCAAAAAAAAAATGCTCTGGGACTCGAGGATTTAGGCAAAAAAAGCCCCAGGGACTCAAATGATGTCGTGATGTTTGGAATCTGTGATTTGTTTATTTTTAATTTGCCTGAATATCTGCATGCATTTCTACTTGATTTGAAAAGAACCACGTAATTGAGGATTTAGTGCAATTGTGATGCGCAAATTGTAAGATTCTCCACAGATTCACTGATTTTAGTTTCTAGCTGAATGTACTATATAAAACCCTTTTCTAGTCTATTTCATACACATACATAGCTTATTTCTATGCTGTTACTAGCTGAGCATAAACATATGTGTTTTTCCTGATAGATACCATACCTCCTGCTCAACAACTCCATGCCAGAAGCACGGCCAAGGATGCAACCAGTTGTGTTTGGAGAGAGTATTGAAGTGAATCCTGAGCCAATACAAGAGATAAGGTAAATCAGATCTTTGAGCTGTCCATCTTTTTGAGCTGTCCATCTTTGTGAATTGTCCATTTCTGTGAGTTGTCCATTTTTGTGAGTTGTCAATCTTTGTAAATTGTCCATCTTTGTAAGCTGTCCATCTTTGTGAACTGTCCATTTTTGTGAGTTGTCCATGTTTGTGAGCTGTCCATCTTTGTGAGTTGTCCATCTTTGTGAGCTGTCCATCTCTGTCCATCTTTGTGAGCTGTCCAACTTTGTGAGCTGTCCATCTTTGTGAGCTGTCCATCTTTGTGAGCTGTCCATCTTTGTGAGTTGTTCATCTTTGCGAGTTGTTCATCTTTGCGAGCTGTTCATCTTTGCGAGCTGTCCATCTTTGTGAGCTGTCCATCTTTGTGAGCTGTCCATCTTTGTGAGCTGTTCATCTTTGTGAGTCGTCCCTCTTTGTAAGCTGTTCACCTTTGTGAGTTGTTCATCTTTGTGAGTTGTCCCTCTTTGAAAGCTGTCCATCTTTGTGAGCTGTTCATCTTTCAGGAGGCTATTCTGAACCAATCAGGTTCTCTTATATAAAATGGTTTAATGGCCAAAGAAAGGAAAAGATCAATTCTATTTAGGACAGGCCAAAGAGAAGGGTATGTTGCCAAAACTGATGAAGTTGTGATGTACATGTTTTAAAAAAAAAATATTTGTTACTGTGAAACTATCTTTATAAAGAATTACTTATTTATTAGTGATTGTATTATTTAACATGGAATTTTCACAGAATATATGTTTTATTTAGCTACCCAGTTCTAATAAATGGGACAATCTGTCTAGGCACAAAGAGATCACATGGCACTGCAATATTCCATACAAATATTAATTTAGGGGTGTATTTATAAAACATTTGCAGAGTAGTTTACTCTGCGAACACCTGGCTTTTATATTTGCAGCACATTATGGCCACTAGATGGAACCAAGTTGCATAGGAATTTCCTATATACTGCAATTCATGGATAAATAAACATATTCTGTATTTGGTCAACTTCTATAACAAACAAAAAACTTTTTTGAAGTTGTGGATGCCACAATTAAAACACGTTTTCTGTTAAATTTGAATTATTTGAATCATATGACATTAGTATATGTACATGATTTATCTTACCTTAAACTTCTTCTTACAGGTGCAATTCCGAGATCAAATATGATTCAGAAAAGCATTACCGAGATCATGTGTTCTATTCTCCAGTTCCTACCATCACGTCCTACAGTGAGACCATCATCTCCACTCCAAACTGCACGTGGAGGAATTACAAATCTCAGCTGCTCTTTGAACCTCGCAACAAACCCTTAAGGTTTCAAAGCACAACCATCATATACCCCAAACATGCCAAGAACATTTACAGAACAACACTCAATTACAATTGTGGGGGGGCCAAGAAATGGTTTGCATCTAGTGTGCAACTGGAACTGTGCGAGGAAACAAGCCCATGTATTATATATACTGACAGCTTATAAACCTGGTCAAGGACTATTCCCACCTCACTGAAGAACACACATGGTTACCAATGCACTTGGGCTTACCAATATGAGATGGTGGATCTATAGCCTAAGGGGTTTGGATTCCCCAAAACTAACATTATTACAATGTGACTGTTTATGATTGAAAGACTTGTACACCATGTTGGAACTTCCAGTGCTTTTATGTGAATATTGTATCTGTTTGCTACTGTGTACTGTTTATTTTATGCTCTTTTGTACATACCTTCTTTTTTTTAAGTGAAGCAGTTTCAAGGGAGTTTAATATCAAATGTATTGTTGTAACCTTTTCCCATCTTGGCTAAAGCTGGCCATACACTATCCAGTGTTTTTTCTAATGCAATGAAGATTCAAGCATCACTTTAAGGGCCCATTCACACCATAGCAGTGTGTTAATTGCATGATACTGTTCAATTAACATACACTATCGCACAGCACACATAGCCTGCATTACCATGCACTAGGTGCATTGCGTTGCCATTCATTTGAATTGGCACCAGAACACACCTCCTGGAAGCCAGGTAAAGTATACCTGTGATGAACATGAAACTGAGAAGAAAGCATGTGAATTAAGTTCAGGCACCGATTTTTATCCATGTGTATCTTTAGAAGTCTGCACAACCCCATGGTAGCGATGAATGCTGAATCCCAATACCCTGTATATTGAACTACCAAAGTCTTTGATAGTCCTGTATACAGAGTATTGTGCTTTGGTTGGAATTATATTTGCCATACACCTGGGGGCTCTAGATCTTTTGACCTTTGTAGGATTTGTTGTTTTGCTTCGCATTAGCGTTGAATGCTGACCCGTTTCCTTGTATGCCTCCCTATTGGCTTCTATATGACCTTTTTTATGCAAATCCATTGGCCAATATTTCTGGGCCAACCTTCAAGAAACCTTTCAGAATAAACGTCTAAATTAATATGCAGGCATAAATAGGTGCTTATGGCGTCATTTTCATGACAGGCATTACTTTAGTATAAATGACCAATATCAAGATTATTGAAGCAATGAGAATCTATAGTGTGGAAAATCTGTTGTTCAAGCACAGGACAATTTAAAGAAAAACAGATTATCTAATAAATAGAAATTATTCACTGAAGAGGGAGAGAACCCTCAGCCCAGAGGTGCAGGTGAACTACTCTTGGCCCCATCAGTTGGTGCAGTAAGCGGGAAAAAGACAAGCATTTTTGAATCAGGGTTCAATAGCTGGGCTCCAACACGGCCATGGCCCCAGTAGCTGTTGTTACATTGGCTGCCACGTTACTTATTAGACCTGAAATCTGTCTTCCAGAAAAATAATGCAGCTAAAGTAATTTGACTTGCAAGCAACACATTTCCAATGATTGTCTGTCCGTTTGAAGAATTGCAAATAACAAAACACCTTACTGTGTATGGCCAGCATAAAAATATTTAGCTAAAATAACAATGTATCAATCATCTGCTATTAATGTCACGTAAATTGTGAATATGTTAATCTACCTGGAGCTTTAGAGTTGTTGGTAAGCAATCTTCAGAACCAGCTGCGGGAAGGCCAGGGTAACACAAGAACAGATACTCCCCAAACAGAAAGTAATTTTTGTGTATTTTGGGGGCTTTAATTTTGTATCAGAGAAGCAGGTCGGGTGGTCAGCTCTTATACAGAGGGATCCGTGCAATGGGTGGTTTGGCTATATAACAACCACCAACATTTGTAAGAAAGATAAGTATGTTATGTCTAAAGGAAGAATGGTTGCTGGTAGAAGTAATGACAGCCCCTTGCAGTTGCATCCTATTCCAACCTCCAGAGTTATTTGCATGTCAGTCAATTCTTCTGTTACAGTTTGTATGCATACACTCTATTCCACTGAAGCTACACCTAAAGTATTTCTAAATGCAGGGCTGGGCTATTCCATTGTGCAAGGATACCAATGTGCCTTAAATACAGTCAGTGCCTAATTTTTTAAGCTTTCTCTTTTTTTGAGTCGGATAATAAAAATAAGTATTTTTCTGAAAGAAAATGACAATGTAGTGGATAGTTAATGTAACAAAAAGTATATTGTCTCCCTTTGTTCGATCTTATATTACACTCCAGAGGTTAAATAATTTGATTGCATGTTTTATGCACATGGGATCTCTAATCGCTAGATAGTCTTTTGACCTGGAAACAAGGGAAACCAATGTATGCATTATTGTAGCCTTGATTTTCAATGTTGATAACTTTAGTGTATACAGAACTTTTAATTTCAGTTGTCTGTATAGTGATTTCAAGGTACATAGAATGGATAATACATATGGACTTAAACCCCTATGTAAGCATAACACTGAGTGATGATGCCAAGGCAAGTGAACAGTGCCTTTAATAAAACTGTATAGCACTTAAGTTGGTTCTTCGATAAACATCCCACTGCAGAAGTGTGGGATTAGGCATCGTGTATAAAGTTATTGTTTGCTATATAAAGTTACAGTTTGCTATGTTTCTTATCTTGTGTGGAAAAATTAAAAAAAATAAATAAAATACAAATACTTACAGGATGTGGGGTAACTGTGATTAAAATGCATTTCTATTTTTGATATTTGGATACATTGCAAATAATTGGTAATTTTTGGTTTGCATTTTGGAAAAATCAAAGCATATTAAAGCTGTTTCTAACTGTGATGTGGAGGCTTTCTATAAAATTGGCTGTAGTTCATAATGACTTGTTTCTACTTTTGCTTATTACACCTGGTTTCCACATGCATACATGTATAAGAAGGTCTACTTTACAAAAAAGGACTTTGGACACGTCTTTTTCTGCTCTTGGAAGACTTCAGCAGGCCATAGATGAGATATCTGCCCATACTCCCATACTTTGCTCTAACACTGGAAGTAACAGCGATACACACCTGAGACTTTGATCTTTTCCTCTCCTCCACATAAAGGACTGGACCAACTTATGGACAGATGTTTTAACAACTAACCAGTTCCTACAGCTGCCAGAGGAGCTTGTGTTGGTCTTCAAAGGCCCACTTATCATGCCACCCATGGCTAGTTCTATTTTGCTATTTATACGTATTATATATTTATATATTTGCTATTTGTTCTGAGGAAGAATGAACTCTGATTAGGCATTTCCTGCATTTATTAGTATCAGCCCTTATCAGGAGCAAGGCAAGGGGGTATATTTCTGCATGCAGACAGCGAATATACTGTAACATCCTGCAGCGTGAAGCTATGTATTTTCACTAGTAAAAAGAAGTAGCCCAAACATATTTTACTAAAAGAAATCCACCTGTTATAAGATGTTCTATAATACAAAGTAAATGTTTCCAGTTTGAAAAAAAGGTTTTAGAAAAGAAAAGAAATCTCTTATGCATGAGCCAATTCAGGGATCGGCAAGGTGTCCGTGACTGGTCCTTGCAGGGTCCGCCGCGGTCGTAAGGAACAGTTGGTACGTCCCAACTCCAACCCCCCCCCCCCCCCCCATATGGTACCTTCCTGCCCACGTGCACCACAGAAAAAGCAAGCAGCTGGCCTGGTGCCCAAGACTGAATAGGGGCCCGACCCTGGGGTGGGGGTAGGCCAAGCCTTTGCAGAGGACAGCAGCTATTCTCTGCAAAGGCTTCCCTCGCCCCCACCACAACGTCGGGCCCCTATTCAGCCTTTTGCACCACCTGCTTGCTGCTACTGTACTGATCTCTGCAAAGGATTCCCCCACCCCAGCGTCGGACCCCTATACAGCCTTTGGCACCACCTGCTTGCTGCTACTGTACTGATTCTGCATCAGCACAGTAGCAGCAAGCAGCTGGTGCCCAAAACTGAATTATAGGGGCTTGACGTTGAGGGGGGAAGCCTTTGTAGAGATCAGTACAGTAGCAGTAATTAGCTGGCCTGGTGCCCAAGGCTTCCCCCACCCCAGCATCGGGTCCCTATTTAGCCTTGAGCACCAGGCTAGCTTGCTGCTACTCTGCTGATCTCTGCAGGGCTGAGAGCTCATACGTTTCCTCGATCGCCGGTACGGTCCATCCACTCGGTCTTCTGGAGCTCTGCCCACCAGCCAATGAGAAGAGACCTCACCCCTCCCATCCACCACACGAGGACCTCTGGCTGGGAGGGCGGAGTTTATCTTCAGCAGCAGATGGAGACTATGTCAACATCGGCTGGGCCTGCACGCTCCTGCCAGCTCCCGCCCCCGAGACGCAGCCAGCACAGTACTGGTGAGTGGCGGCCTGGAGAGCCCTGAGGAGAGCCCTGTGGAGAGCAGATGAGAGCCCTGGTTTACCCAGGGCCCTGTGGGGGCTCACTAGGGCTCTGTGGGTCTAACAAGGCTGGTGAGACTCCCCAGAGGCCTGCTGCCCTGGTGAGGCCCCCACAGAGCCCTGGTTTAACCATGCCTCTGTGGGGTCTCACCAGCCCTGGTTAAACCCCACAGAGCCCTGTTGGGACTCTACAAAGCCCTGATGAGACCCTATAGAGCCCTGGAGGGCTCTTTGGGATTTCACCAGGGCTCTTTGGGATCTCATCAGGGCCCTGTGGGGGTCTAACCAAGCTGGTTAGACCATACAGAGCCCTGGCGAGACCCTACAGAGCCCTGGTTTACCCAGGGCTCTGTGGGGTTTTACCAGGCTTTGTGTGGTCTAACCAGTCCCCACAGAGCCCTGGTAAGCCCCCACAGAGCCCTGGTCAAACCCCAGAGCCCTGGTGAGACCCCACAGAACCCTAGTTTAAGCAGGGCTCTGTGGGGTCTAACCAGGCTGGTGAGACCCCACATAGCCCTGGTGAGACCCTACAGAGCCCTGGTGCTGGTGAGACCCTACAGAGCCTTGGTTTAACCAGGCCTCTGTGTGGTCTCACCAGGGCTCTGTGGGTTCTCACCAGCCTTGGTTAAACCCCACAGAGCCCTGTTGGGACCCTACAAAGCCCTGGTCAGACCCTATAGAGCCCTGGTTAAACCGGGGCTCTTTGGGATTTCACCAGGGCTCTTTGGGATTTCACCAGAGCTCTTTGGGATCTCACCAGGGCGCTTTTTGGGGGGTCTCACCAGCCTGGTTAAACCCCACAGAGACATGGTGAGACCCCACAGGCCTGAGTGGGGCCTCATGTTTAGGTTTCGCCTAAGGCCTCGCAAACTCTAGAGCACAGGAGTACCAAGCAGCTGGTGCCCAAGGTTGAAGAGGGGCCTGACGCTGGGGTCGGGGTAGGGGAAGCCTTTGCAGAGCAAAGCATCCCTTTTATCTCCCATATTCGATAAAATGCAAGCTTTTTGCAATGTATGTTGGAATTTCCTGAGTCTGACTAAATATCGCACTGCCCAGCATAGAGCCATCCTGAGACCCTGGAGACATGATCCTGAGGCCGTGATCCGGAAGCAACACAGAGTATGTAGCTTCAAATCTTTCTGCAATACTATAGAATATATTGCTGGGATTTGTAGTCCTCTATTGCTGGTGCAGTTCTGAATTGTCGTATACATAGGTGTGTGCACACCAGACTAGAGTGTTTTTTAAAGGTTTTAGTTTGAAATGTACCTTCGTGTCCTTTACTAAGGTCTGTACTTTGAAAAATGTCCGCCACAGCCTTGGTCCGTGCTTATTCCTGGCCAATATTGATGAACGCATGAAGCCTTTGGTCCTGAGCACCAAATCCTATAGTCAGAAAACCCACTCTACTCTCTGTGGCAAAAACATGAACCTTGGGTTCATTACGACAATACTAATTGATTTGTAAAGCGCACCCCCCCCCCCCAAACACCAATTTTTTTGGATT
>NW_017306281.1:3215555-3262962 GCF_000935625.1 Nanorana parkeri
CCTAATGTATTGTAACACCCCCCCCCCCCCCCCCATCACCAATTTATTTTGATTCAATTGAAAACTAGGTGTACTATACTTTTATACTTTGCCACATCTATACAAATGTATACAGAATGCCATCTTCTTATGTGATGTATAGCTGGCTACAAATCACCAGTGTGACATGGTCATAACATGAGTTAGCTACTGAAGCTGGAGATTTTGGAGTCAGGTCAAAATACTGCTAAACAACATGAATCACTCTTCATCAGAGTAACTAAATTGCTGGAATTGCTATGACATAGTACTTCCATTTACTGCAAAGCTTCTTTGCTCGCAACACAAAATGCCTGTGTAGAAACCACAAGATCCCATATTCAACACCAGTTCATCAATTCACTAAATGATAGTTCATGCAGTACGGTTGCTATCATGTAAAAAGTAAGTTTCCATTTACAAAAGGTTTTATTCTATATTTTTTTCACAGTATAAAGTATGTGAACATAGTGATCAAGTTTCCAGGTTTTTCAGTCTAACTGCCAGCTGGCTCTGATGATCTGGTTAGTATAACTTTTTTTAGCACCTAGACACACACGATCACTTAACCCTTGCAGTGCGGGGGTAAGTACCACCAAAGCTAATATGAAAATACCAACTTTGTGATAGTGGGTGTTTATATATCCCCTAAGTGGGATTGCTTGCCCCTGATGATTGCTTGCTCAGGCACCACATGCTGCATCATAGCAATGAGTAGGAAATGTACCTTATCTTGCTATACCTGGAATTGTTCGCAGTGCTCCGGAAGGGATAAATACATACAATAAGGGTATGCAGTGGCCCCTTCAATGCAACCTCAAGATTATCTGGAGTCTTCTGCTGTTTAGTTTACTTTTTTAAATACAGAAAATAGTAATTGGATTCTAAATATAAAATCCCTATTCCTGACTCCGGTTTAATACCATATTATATCATTCGAAGGGATAAAAGTAGGATTTTATGTATATTTTCAATATTTATTATGGTCAAAAGAAAAAAAAAATTTTTAGAAGGATATTTTTTTGTCAAATTAATTTCTAATATTTTATATGAATATTGTGAAGGCTTTTTAACAGGTTTCCTACTGTTGTTACAAGTTCTGTAGATAAGCTGAAATTTACACACACACCTGAATGAGTCAGAGGTGTTTCTCATTCTCCTTTCTCCCCTACCATCTACCTGTCCAGCTCTCATCAGAGTTTCAGTCAGAAAGAAAGAGTTTGAAAGCAAACAGCTGCTTCTGTGCTTTCTACCCATATGGAAAACCCCTATTGCTCTGTCAGTCCTGTGCCTCGGCTCCCACCTTTTTTTAATGTATATCTATAGCCAAATGTAGTTTTGGATAGAGCAAGGAATGGTTCAAATCAATGGCAGGGCTTGCTTGCCATATGTGTGCTATTGTGGATATTTCCTACTACTTCCCTTCCTGTGGACACAACAGGCAGTGAGATGAAACTTAACAGTTGTTACCAGAACAAGTGTCCGCATTTGTAGTTTTCTCCTCATCTCCTAAGCAGCAGCAATGTAAACTTTTTCCTCACTTTAAGTCCTGGTCGCAAAAACAAATGACTCTCCACAGCAGGACAAAGACAGCATTAATAACAAAAACAGAGATTCTAAACCTCTTTATCCAAAACTTCTAATAATTTGAATGCTTAACTGTAAAATATACACTTGGGGCTGATTTACAAATTGTCGACAGCCCTACAATGGGCAAATGCCATTTGCACGGCATTCCTGCCACAAGATGAATCCAAGGGGCACAGGAATTTCCTATGCTTCTTTGCGCCATCTACTGGCAGGAATGCCATGCAAACGCCATTCATCAATTGTATAGCTGGACGGAAGATCTCTAAATCGGCCCCATAGTGAAAACAAATATTCAGTTTAAAAACCTATACACCTAAAAAAAGTAACCTATCCAAAGCATTATAGTTTCTCCTAGGCAGGCTTATTTTTGGAAGCCAGTGCAGGAATACATTAACAATCATCATGCATATTATGAACACAGAGGAAGCCATACAATAAGGCTGGGCTGTGAAAGTTCAGCATTCAGGAAAGAGCAATAGTTTTGTTGCCAGAAGAATTGCCTGTAAAGCATAATCACGTTTTATTTATTAGATGACAGGATGTTTAATCAAATACACATTTTCAAAAGTATTTTACATTTCCTTCCACTCGGAGTTTAACTTGAGACATCACTATCATGTCAGTGTCCAGTTCTGTGATTCTGGGATCATCCGATTATTTCCTGTCCTGAACATTACCTGTAAAACAATGGTAAACACTCAAAGAAACACTAATGTGATCTCCCTCCAGCTTCAGTTTCAATCAGCTGAAAGGTGTTTTTTTCACACCCCTTTGGTAAAAGTACACTTATCATATTTCAAGTGACTGAAATTCAAATCAATCTCTATAACTAACCCCGTGATTTGGTGAAATACGTCAAGGGGGATTTTGGGCGGGACGCCAGTTATGTGGCACAAGCTTTAGTAAACTATTCTAGCAGAATCCGGTGTGCAGCCAGTTTTCCTTTTTTTTGCATGGGCTCATATTGGAGTAAGGACATGCTCCCAGCGGCAAGTGCGCGGCTCATTCCTTCCCTGAGCCGTGGGGGAGCCATGTTTATTTTGTGTTCTCCTTGAATTATTGTTTTTGGCTAATTTACATAACTTTGTTTTTTTTACAACCACATTATCAGGATTTACAATCTATGACACAGAACAAAGGAACAGAGAACATAAGAAACCCATCATACATGCATGTGGTTCAGATCCACTTGTATCCATTTAAGAAACAATGTGGTCACAACAAACTCTGTTTGCTTCTTTTCTTCTTGAATAGCTATACCTTTTATTCCTTGTACCACAGAAATCCTTCAACTTGTTTCAATGCAATTAAATGCCTGAACCCTGAAACAACCTACTGCTATTTGCATCAATAAATCAATAGATCCAATAAACTAATAAAAAACATAATCAATATACTACCACTTATTACTGTTTTATTTTTGTGCCATCATGTTACATTATCATCTTAAGAATTTCTAACCGATTCATTCATTGCAATTGCCTTAGTGAACAGCCATTGTGGTTTAGAAGCTTAGAATCCACCCTGCTTGTCTGGCACCACACCACGCTCTGGCCCTACCCTATCATAAATGTTTAGAGTACTTATTATTTCATCCTCACCAATATTTCCACTACTAGACCACCTGCTTGCATTGAGAGTCTTGCACACTGCTTTACAGATTACAGCAAATGCTGAGTTTTCATTGTTTGGTCAATTGGGACTTTAACCCTTCACTGCAAGACAGAAATGTCTAAGAGCAAAGCCAAATTTGTGAAACATGGTAGAGAGATTTGCAGGCAACTGATTTCAGGACTGAGATGACATAAGCAGATTCACATTAGCATGCACATTATAATATCGCTATGATCAGCTGTCTCCTTGGATGGTTACCTATGATGATAAACAGTCTTGCCACATATTCTCAGTTGGGTTCCCATTCCCATTGGGGGGCATTCGCAATAAAATTAAAGTTCATTAATGTGCGTTACAGCAAAGTGTAAATGTTCTCTTAGTAGCTGCTATTTTTCTGAAGTAACTGCACAGAGAATTGTTAACACGTTTCTCTGCAACTGATGGCGAGAACCTGCAAAAAGACAATCATTTAAGTGCATCTAAAGCAAAAACTTGTTTTTAGGTTGTTTATAGACTAGGGAAGGGTTTGGACCTCTGTCCGTTTTTTTATTGCTAATGAACAGTAGAAGCCAGCACGCCAGGAATGCATCCAAAACATTAACCATGTTGTTTTTTTTGGACATGAGACCTCAGTAAACCTTTTGGACGTAACCCTGGTGTGCTGGTTCTATTATTCATTGGATCTACACAGTAACACCGCTCTGGATTTGCATATACTTTAAAGTGCAACTGTTTTGGATAGAGTGGAGAGGGATTAGAACACATGTCAGGTTTTTAATTGCTGTCTGTGTCCCCATTAGGGAGATTCACCCACTATATGTGTCTTGGTGATCACTTAAAGCTAAAGGAAATCCAAGATTTGGGGTTTTTATCAGAACAGGAATAGATGGGAAATCTTCCAATAGAATCATTAGTTCTAGTGACCTTATTAATCACCACCAGGGATTACTCTCACCTTGGAGGGATTTCCTCTCACTTCCTGTTGTGGCTATTGGACATGAAGTGAAGGGAAATCTTCTCGATGGGACCTAGATGGCACCAAAAAAGCTGATAGGTTATTATAACCTGTCCATACCCTATCAAAAACTAAACATAATAAAGATTTGGCTTCAGTACTACTTTAATTACACAATTTTTGGGCACGTGCATAGACAGGTTCTGTTTTTATATCTTGAGGTGGCATACATTGTACCTAAAACCACTTGAATCCATCACACCCATCTCACCTCCACCCTGGTGGCTTTGGAGATAAAAGTGTCTGCACAGTCATAGCCATACAAGCTGAGTGCAGTCTAGTGATAACACATACCAGCTCTTGGAGTGCAGCCAACAGATACTTTACACAGGAATTATAAAAATATACAAGTTTAGTCTGCAGGGTGTACTCCTGGTAATAAAAGGCAATTTACTTGTCAGTGGTTCTTGATGGTAAAACAATCTTTTATCGTATGTCTTATCATCTGACAACACAAACTAATTGTGACAACACACCTTCAGGGGTGGGAGATTGGGGAAAGAAGGAAACTTTGAAAGAAGGAAACTTATCCAATTATGATATATTGAGGGCACTAAAACATCAATGTCCCATCAATGTCCTGGCCAACAAACTAGAGGTGTTTATTGGCTCCAAAATACTGCATACCCTTCAACATTGAGCTACAGGCATAGCCAAATGTATGAACTTCTCCAGCTATCCCCGACAACAGTTTTACTACTTATCTCACTTCCAACTGTGTTGCCACCTTTCGGTTGATGGAAAACCAAACAGGATGCGGTGGGGGTTGTGACATAGTTAAACCAGTGCAATTAAAGCAGAATTCTGGGCAAAATGTTCTTAACTCTTGTAGTGGGGCTACCTCTGTACTGCAAGGGTTAAGTGCTCACTTTTGTCTAGGAGGTGCTAAAAAAAGTTATACTCACCCAATCCTCTGAGCCAGTTTGCTCTTAGACCCGGTCCCTGGACCTCTCCCCCCCTCAGCCGCAGCGGTCTAAGGATCCTTGAGTCACCGGCAGTGCGAAGAGGGAACGTGGAACCGGCTTCCTGGCCAATCAGGTAGCCGGGCAGAGGGTAATAACGCGCTCCCGGCCTGCTGATTGGCCGGGAAGCCAGCTCCATGCTGTTAGGCCGACTTGGTGCTGATAGGCCGGGAAGCTGGCTTCCTGGCCAATCAGGACCCACCTCCAGCTTTCTGATTGGCCAGGAAACCGGCTCCATGCTGATTGGCTGGGAAGCCGGCTTTCTGGACAATCAGCATTGAGCCAGCTTCCCGACTCCTCAGGAAGCCAGGCGGTGGGTTATAACAGCCAAACAGCCGGCTTGATGCTGATTGGCTGTGAAGCTGGCTTCCCGCCCCAGTCAGCATTGGGCCAGCCAAACAGCATGGAGTCGGCTTCCCGGGCAATCAAGAAGCCGGACGGGGTCCTGCCGGCTCCATGCTAGTGGAAGTACAGTGGTACCTCGGTCCACAAACTTAATTTGTTCCATGATTCTGGTCGTGAACCGAATCAAACTGTGATCAGACCACAATCTCGACAAGAGGAAGCCACGACCATGTGTCAGAGCAGGGAAGATCGCTGCGTTCGTGTTCGTCACCCGATGCAGAGTTCGCGAACGGAAGCAAAATTTTGCCAAACTTCCCGTTCGCGAACCGAATTGTTTGCGAAGAGAAGCGTTCGTGACCCGAGGTACCACTGTACCAGCAGCGGCACTCAGTAATGGTGAGTACAAGTATAAATATCGGTACTCATACTCGATACTGAAAAACCAGTATCGGTGCATCCCTATTCGGGTGACTATAACTTTATTCTTAGCACCTAGACAAAATTGAGCACCTTACCCTTGCAGTGTAGGGGTAGCCCTGCTGCAAGGGTTAAGAACACTTTTGCCAGGAGTTCTGCTTTAAAGTCATAATTAGCATGGCAAAACAGACTTTTCAGTAACATTATCATAAACAAAAAAATATGTGCCTACAGTTGGGTACTAAGGTAGCATATACAAATAAACTGGTTTACCCCTTTTATAGAGGAAATACCATTATGTTTCTGGTAGTGCAAAAGCATGTGTGATGTCATCAAGTCAGTGAAGGGTGGGGTTACATACATGGGAGGTGAAAGTTACTGGTTGTGTGGTATATCCAGGGCTGCGTGCAGAGCTCACCAGGGCTGCGTGCAGAGCTCACCAGGGCTGCATTTGGGTCTCACCAGGGCTGCATTTGGGTCTCACCAGGGCTGCATTGGATCTCACCAGGGCTGAGTGCAGATGTCAGCAGAGCTGCATTTGGGTCTCACCGGGACTACATGTGGGTCTCACCGGGACTGCATGTGGGTCTCACCAGGGCTGAGTGCAGATGTCAGCAGGGCTGCATTTGGGTCTCACCAGGGCTGCATTTGGGTCTCACCGGGACTGCATGTGGGTCTCACCAGGGCTGAGTGCAGATGTCAGCAGGGCTGCATTTGGGTCTCACCAGGGCTGCATTTGGGTCTCACCAGGACTGCATGTGGGTCTCACCGGGGCTGCACTTGAGTCTCACCAGGGCTGCGTGCAGATCTGGCCATTTAGATCTTAACAGGGCTGCATTTGAGTCTCACCAGGGCTGCGTGCAGATCTGACCAGAGCTGCACTTAGGTCTCACCAGGGCTGCATTTGGGTCTCCCCGGACTGCATGTGGGTCTCACCAGGGCTGCGTGCAGATCTGACCAGGGCTGCATTTGGGTCTCAACAGGGCTGCATTTGGGTCTCACCAGGGTTGTGTGCAGATCTCACCAGAGCTGCTTTTGGGTGTCACCAGGGCTGCGTTTAGGTCTCCCCAGGGCTGCGTTTAGACAGCAGGGCTGCATTTGGGTCTCACCAGGGCTGCATTTGGGTCTCACCAGGACTGCATGTGGGTCTCACCGGGGCTGCACTTGAGTCTCACCAGGGCTGCGTGCAGATCTGGCCATTTAGATCTTAACAGGGCTGCATTTGAGTCTCACCAGGGCTGCGTGCAGATCTGGCCATTTAGATCTTAACAGGGCTGCATTTGAGTCTCACCAGGGCTGCGTGCAGATCTGGCCATTTAGATCTTAACAGGGCTGCATTTGAGTCTCACCAGGGCTGCGTGCAGATCTGACCAGAGCTGCACTTAGGTCTCACCAGGGCTGCATTTGGGTCTCCCCGGACTGCATGTGGGTCTCACCAGGGCTGCGTGCAGATCTGACCAGGGCTGCATTTGGGTCTCAACAGGGCTGCATTTGGGTCTCACCAGGGTTGTGTGCAGATCTCACCAGAGCTGCTTTTGGGTGTCACCAGGGCTGCGTTTAGGTCTCCCCAGGGCTGCGTTTAGGTCTCCCCAGGGCTGAGTTTGGGTCTCCCCAGGGCTGAACAGATCAGGCTGAACAGGTGGGTGCTGGGCTGAACCGATGGGTGCCAGGCTGAAGGGCAAGGTGCCGATCTGAACAGGTGGGTGTCCGGCTCATGCCAGCTCAGGGGCTGTACAGGCGGGTGTGGGGCTCTCCTGTGCTGTGCCAGCACCAGGAAGTAGGAGGAGGCGATGTACGGTCAAAGACAGCTGCCTGTGGTCCCCAGCAAGCATTGTATGGACCTTTAGTATCAGTTTCAGGACCTCCCTAGTAGCAACACTTCTCCAATCTATCCAAAACAAAGCAAAACAAGGTTTAAAGGAGAACTATGAGGTGAGTGATTTTCACTCACCTCATAGTTCTAGCCGACGTGTGACAATGAGACTGTCACAGGTCGGCTCAGTAGATCGGGAAGTGAGCAAACACATACTGGCATTCGCTCACATCTCGATCCTGTCACAGCAGAGAGCCGTGACAGCGGAGTGACTGGATTCCCCCCTCCCCTGTCCGATCTGCCAGCGCTGACTGGCGGAACGGACAGGGGAGGGGCCGGGTACAGCTGGCTCTGCCTCTAGATAGGCAGAGCCAGCTGTCACTCACGCAGCTGGGCGGATCCAGACATAATTGTCGGGATCCGTTTCAGTTGCAGCGTCTCAGTAAACGGTGAGCTGCAGCTCGCGGTATACTGAGCTTAGGGTGACGGGAGGACGCTAGTTTGTGTCCTCCCGTTACCTTAGGAGAACTATGGGGAAAAGCCCTAACCCCATAGTTCTCCTTTAAGCTGTATGTACTCTTTAATATGGATACATTATTACAAGTAAGTGGCAAGGCAAAATAATAAAGTGTCATAACTATTAACAAAATTTTATTTGTGTCACTCAGCTGTAGATCCTCAAATCCTCTCTGAATTGGTGCTGACACTGTCCTTACTTCTGGAGGGTGGCTACTTTTGTTTCCCCATGGTCCCTGTGTGTGTTGTAAAGTAGTCACCACTCCAAGCTCACTTCCATGATGGACTGCAATCTCAATACAAATTAGTGAACTAAATGTGAGATTGTAAACTTGGAGCGGTGACTACTACCTTAATAGTTAAGGGACTTGAATGTATTTTTAAGATTTAACTCCTGAGTTTAGCCTCACTTTAATAAATATTTTCTTGTAATTTTCATATTCAAATACTTTGTCTTTTACACACACAGTTTACACACAAATATATATTGAGGGGACTTAACGAAGACTGGAGCGGACAGAAAATGGGCAGGTTGTCCATGGCAACCAATCAGCTTCTCTCTTTCATTTTCAAAGCAAACTGCAGAGAGAACCGGATTGGTTACTATGGGCAACTCCTCCGGTTACTAGTATCGGTATTGGTGCAGATACCGAGTATTTGGGCGAGTACTTATACTCGCCCAAATGCTCCCATGCCTGGCCCAATACCCAAGCTTCCGGTATCAGGAAGTCGGGCAGTGTGTAACGACTGCCCGGCTTCCTGATTGGTCGGGAAGATGGCCAATGAGGAAGCCAGACGATTACCCTGGCTTCCTGATTGGCCAGAAAGCTGACTTCATGCTCCCTCGTCACCTGGTGAGGAGGAAGCATGGAGACGGCTTCCCTGCTAATGAGGAAGTCAGGTGGCAAGTCTTTATAAGTCGCCTGGCTTCCTTAACTGCCTCCGGGCTGGCCGTAGTAAAAAAAACGGCCGGCCAGGAGCTCTCTAGATCTGAGCGGGCGTCTCTAGACGTCCGCTCAGACACGCCCCCTTGCGCGCGCCGCCGGGCGCAAAAAAAAAAAAAGGAAAAAAAAATTAAAGCCCCCCCCAAAAAATTTTAAGTAACACATGAAAAAAAATGTTTAGGTCCCCACCCATACATACACGCATGCATACATGCGTGCGTCAGGGGGGGCATACGTGCAAAAAAGACGATTGCGCCCATTACGCCGCACATGTTACATATCGCCGCGAACGTCGGAGTGAGAGCAATAAGTCTAGGGCCATCAATCACTGATAACACTAAACTGATGAGCGGTAAAAAACGTTTAAAGCGTCGCCTATGGCTAATTTTGGTTGCGGTCGTTTTCTGCGATGTCGCGGGTGCGCGCAATTTTAAAGCTTGACATGTTTGGTGTCTATTTAACCGACGTGACCCGTCTTTTATATTTGACCAAAAAACTGGGTAATAATAAATGTTTCCTAACATAATGTTAAAAAAACGTTTTTTTTTCAAAATTTTCAGTAATTTTTCCTAATTATAATAAAAAATAAAACCCCCGTGGTGATTAAATACCACCAAAATAAAGCTCTATCTGTCCCCAAAAAATGGTGTAAAATTCATCTCAGCACAGCGTTGCATGACGGAATAAACGTCAGTCAAAGTATCGCAGCGCTGAATACTGAAAAATGGCCTGGCCAGGAAGGGGGTCTAAACACCTGGTCTTGAAGTGGTTAATGGGAATTACGGTATCGTATTCGGTATCGGCGAACACAGAAAAAAAACTATCTTTACTCGTACTGGATACCGAAAACCCGGTATCGGTGCATCCCTAAAAGAAACCCTGAGACGAGCTGTCCTCTGTAGAGTTAAACCCGTCGCCCAGTGTGATTTCTAGCAGATGCACAAATAGAAGGAGCTCAGTGTAGTCTAGAATTTATTAGTGTAGAAAAATACAAGCTTCCAAAATGTGGTTTGTGTCCAACTTTCCAGCCACAAGTTATAGAGCAGAAGTGAATGGGCAGGACACTAAACCTCTGTGCTCTGCTACTAATACACAGAGATTGTGGGAGTTTTAAAGACATACATCATATTTATCAATGGCTCCGTAATCGTGTCACAAAACCTCAATACAGTGCAAACAATATCAAAGGCCATTCATTCAAGAATGTCACAAGATATCATGACAGAGCGCGGGGGACTTATCAAAACTGGAGCAGGCAGAACCTGGAGCAGTCACCTATGGCAATCAATCAGCTTCTATCTTTCTATTTTATAGCTTAACTGAACTAACTGAAGAGAGAAGCTGATTGGTTGCCATGGTTAACTGCTCCAGATTTTGTCTGCTCCAGCTTTGATACATTCCTCCTGTGTATCTAATGACAGGAAGTCAATAGGTTAATAAAGTGTATCAAATATTTTCATATTTTATAATGTTAAAGGGTCACACCAGGCAAAAAGTGTCCCCTAATACAGTCCAATTAACATTCATCTGTTTGCCGGCTTATCTATTCCACAGCGGGTCTGACAACGCTATTGGGCTGCTATATGGCTCATCCAGAAACTGCACCACAGTTCCCCTTCCGGGCAGAATAAAATTTAACCCTTACAATGGGGTTATCCCCGCATGGCAAGGGTTAAAGGGTTAATAAACCCTGACATGTTTTTGCATATATCTACTGATAGCAAGCAGTACTGTAGATATGCAAAAACAAAAAAAAAACACTAAACTTTTCAAACATGTTAAAACTTACCTGTGTCTTTGCCGCACGCTCCCGAACGAACATCTGAAGAGTCTCAGGCGGCTGCAAAGGATCTTGGGGCGGGTGCATGCGCACTTCAGATGTTCGGCCGGGAGACGGGGAGAGACACAAGCTAAGTCTATGGAGCAGCGTGCACCGGCACAGACTCCGTGAGACAGGAAGTGCCAGCTAACACAGAGGAGTCAGCGCTGGATCGGAGACCCATGAAGGGGGAGAGAGGCTGCAGGGTGTGATTGTTGAGGAATGGCATTCTAATACCTGGGGGTGCATATGTCATTTCCAGCAGTGACTCTAGCGCTTCTCTGTTAAACACCTACCAGCCACACACTGTTAGATATGCAGGGAGAATTGTGGGCATGTGACCATGCTTCTACATAGAAATCCATTCATTGACACTGGCATGTTTGCAATGTGTAATTCTAGAACTTCCAGGTATTTATTAACTTTGTAAGATCATTGTATACACCCTGACAAGAACGTAATCTGTCTTTCTCTCCAAAATGATGGCACCATCTTTGTTCAGGCATCATGCAGGATCAGCATCTACTTTTTGGACTGACGTGCTGGCTCAGAGATGACACGATTATGTAAATTCTGTGCAATTCTTGGCTGTGTTCACACATGTCTGACATAGATCAGCCCCTGCTGCAGCCCTCTCACACTGTGACTTGCTATAAATTTACATTGTTGCAGTCTGATCACAGACTGAGGAAATGCCTCCTCCAGCCTGCAGAAAATGATGGCCTAATCTCAACTATGGCAAAGTCACATGACTTGTTGGTGCTGCAGCTGGATTGGTTAGGACTGTGCATGTATTCTGCTCTCTACATTCAGTCCCGTGGGTAGTTTGTACTCCATGCTTCAGCAGAGGGGGGGCCAGAGGCAGGAGCCACTATAATATAAATGGAAATACTCTAAGCCCTCGTTCACACCTGTACGTTTTGTAGCGCGTTCTACGCTCTATGAACGCTCTACAAAACGCTCAAAAATATAAATCCCATTGTATTCAATTGGTCTGGTTCACACCTTGGCGTATTTCCGCCCGTCCAGAACGCGCTACAAAATGGCCCACGCATGAAAAGGTACAGGTACCACTTTGGGCCGTTTTGTTGCGCGTTTCCGACGGTCGCGCGACTTTTTTACCGCGAATCGCGGTAAAAAAACGCGCGACAGACGCGCATATGCAATACACCTAGGTGTGAACGAGACCTAAAGGTTACATTAAAATGTGTGCCATTGTAACTCCCCTCAAACCTCAACAACAGTGGAGCATTCTTAATCTTTCTTTATATACCTTTTTCTTCCTATTTTTCGCATGGCCCTGTCCCCAGCACCTTTCTTGCCTTGGTCGTCAGAATGATATTTCATTTTCCTCATGCAGCTTCCTGGCATACAGTCCTCACATATTCCAGGAGGATGCAGGAGAGGAATCCTTCCATGGAAAAAGACCTGATGCAGATCTTGCACATGCGCAGACAGAGTATGCTATTTACATACTGAATGGAGGATAGTAATGCCTCCTGGGACTGCTATGCTAGCGCTCACTCCCATAGGAGCTGCTGGATAGAATGCTCCCTCCCAGCCTGTCCAGGGTTACAGTTCCAAAAGCACTTACTGACCCTCCCGTAGTGACCAATAAAACTGACTTCCACACCGATGTTTGGATGCTAGTTGAACTTGTATTACACATCCTTCGGAGAGAGGGTTAGGGCACCGGACACCCAGGATGTTGCAGACCACTAATATCAAGGACAAAGTACTTGCAGCCTTCACAGGTAGAGGACCTTTAGGCCCCATTCACATGTAGCGACTTATCGCGCGATTTCCGCCGCAAAATCGCGCATTTTTGCCGCGCGATATCGCGAGAAGTCGCCGTCTAATGATAGTCAATGGAGCTGTCTTAGCTCCATGTCACACGTCACTCGTCGCGGTCGCAAGTCGCTTCTACAGGACCCTTTTTTCGGCGGATTTTGCGCGATTTTGCTTTTTTCTGTGGAGCCCGACGGAGAAGGTCGCGCTACTGTCGCTGGATCGGCGCCCAACGTTGCCCCGAAATTCGCGCTATCCCGGCCGCTGCAAAGATATGTCGCTACATGTGAATGGGGCCTTAGGGCTTGTTCACACCATCCCCATACTAGATCGGGATGCGTTTATGGAAACGCGGGTATGTGCGTTTTCAATGGGTTTTTGATGTGTTCCAGTGTGTGTTTTCTATAGTCTCAATTGGACCAGTGCATTCCAGTGTGTTTACATGCATTTTGGTGCGTTCCGGACCAGGAAACATAGAGCATGCAGTACCTTTTTTTAAACATTCTGGAACTGAATACAGTGGTATTAACTAGCCTCACTTTTTACCATAGGAATGAATGGAGATATGATTTTGGACCAAACAAAAAACAAAACATTCTGGTCCGGATCTGGTCTAGACATGGTGTGAATGGGCCCTCAAACCAATTCGCCAATCTGTGACTTGAGCTCCTGGCTGTAAAATACTTGATGTTATAGCTACCAGTCCATTTCAGAAATAATTCTCCATGCTTCAGTAGAGGACCAACTTCCCTGGCTCCTCATACACGCAGAAGCTACTCCATGTCATCTCCATCCTCAGTCTAGAAGATATGTTGTCCGTACACCATTCTGCTTTGGAATATCATCAATATTCATATTCCCTTAGCATGACATGTGAATGCAACATTTCAGAGCCTCACATGACCCCTTCATCAGGCAAAGTGTCCATCCTCAAGTTTCACTTACTAGGCCCCAGACCCAGGCCTTAGTCTGAGCACATGGCTTCCTTACTGGGCAGCTGGCCTAGGAGGAACAGACAATCTAACATAGCCCTCCTCCAGGCCGCAGCCCGGGGGAGACTCACTCTCCCTTCCAAGGTAATTTCCTGAATATTTATAGCCTCTCCCAACATGCACCACTGGTAACAAACCTCCTAGTGGTTGGCCAGGGAGGTAGAAACATTCCTCCATCTGATTATTGTGTACACTCCCCCAGCAGCAAGCAGAAGCAAGCAATCAGCAGAGATTAGGAGAAACATCAGAAAGCCAAACTATCAGAATGAGACTGGCTACAGTCTGACAGCTTCCCACAGGCAGGGTGGCTACAATATCTTCCATTCATAGAACAGTATATAAATTGACCTGGCACCAGATCTTTGTCTGCTCATAAGCCATACCTGGTGCCATGTCATTGGGATTTGGGGAAGGGGCATCTGAAGAACCAAAAAGAGGAAGCTGACATCTTACTTGATATTATCAAGTAAGATGCTGCCGTGGGACAGAACCTGAGATCCGTTGGGCTTGTAAGTATGTGATTGCAACATAAGAAAAGCACCAAAGCTAAGATTATTGGGGGGATTATTTGGGATGGTGCATTTCCTGTTTATTGATGGAAGGTGGAGCTTTTCCATGAAAATATAGTTTTGTTGTCTGTGACATGTCGGGAATTGGTTCATGCAGATTTCTAAAGTTACTGAAACGTCCATTTTAATGCTCCAAGTGACTATTAATGTTTATATTGCTTTTAATGATTAGGCCATGAACTAGTCATAGTCCTTATGAGTGTTGGAAAGGCTCATCATGGAATACAGATGTTTTTCAACATTTTTAGTAAAATGTTTTTGTAACAAATTGCCCATCAATCCATTTCTACAGCGAAAAGCGATTGAGCCTTTTACCGCCATCATTTTTGTCTTAGTTGAGTAGAAGATTGGAGAGTCCCAGTAGTAAGGTGATACAATAATGAGCAATCCTTTTAGCACATGTTGTTCTGCCATTCATGGGTGCCCTGAAGATATACTGTATGTATGAGATCCACATACCAATTAGGTACAAATCAGGATATACACCAGGGGTAGAAACATTTCGGCCCTCTGGCTGTGGTGAAACTGTGAATCCCATGATGCATTGCAAGGCTCTGACAGCCACATGCATGATTCACAGAGTCAGATGCATGATGCGACTGGTAGTTTCCCCACAGTTGGAGGACTGAAGTTTGGCTACCCCTAATATAAGCTATATCCATATACAGTAAACTCTCTGTTATCCGGAATTCAACTAACCAGAACTCTCATCTAACCAGGGGAAAAAATCCCCCTGTGTACTTACTGTTCAGCGGGATGCATTATCCTGGAAATGATCGTGTGCCTATTTGTTTTAATTGGTGTTAAGTGTGTCTATTTGTCTTACTTTGCTTTTGATTACTGCATTTCAATATGAAGTCAATACAGAGTATATGTTATGATATGGTATAGTATGGGGTATGGCATTAGTTAGACCTATTTTTAATAGTAACTCTCAAGCAACCAGAAACTACATTTATCTGGAATCTACCAATCCCGTGGATGCCGGATAACGGGGAGTTTACTGTATCTCTAAAGTGGAGAAAAACTCTTTATTGCACATTCTCCAATTAATGTTTTCAACACAGGTTAGAGAGTGAAGAGTAGAATATAAATGGATGCTATAAATAAAACAATTTGTTCTCAGACATTCTCATATCGGAGACTCGGTTGCAATGTCACATGTCATAGAATTAATGAGAAGTATGCTTGTATGGAGACTGTTACCTGATAAAACCCCGCTGGAGGCTTATACAGAGAACTGCATGTACATTACATGGCAGGGCTATATTTGCATTCCTTCCTAATGATTTGAAAGGTCATCTGAAGAGGTGAATAATTGAACAGCCGCCTTGTGCCCAATGGGATTAAATGACTATCGCTGATATTTATATTGCTAAGCCAAGTAGTCTTGACAGATATCAATACTGCCACGTCATCCATGTGAAGCAGGGGGCTATGTCCATACATCTGCCAAAGTAGTAGAGTGGACTGACATTTCTCTACATAATGAATTGTAAGGCTGAGATTTTCACTGATCATTTCAGGCAGGAGCAATGTCTTATTTGTTAAGCCTTACCATATCTTATTGCTGAACTTTGTGGTGTGCCTTGCTGTACCCCTGGATTGCTGCTCCATAATCATCTGGACCAGTTTCCTTACTGCACATATTTCTGCCCTGTGTTCTTGCACATTGTACCTGAATTGCTGCTCCAAGGCCCTCTGGACTTTTTGTCTTGCTGCACCAGTGCCACTGCCGCTTTGTAATTCTGCTGATCTCCTCAGATTACTGCTCCGCCACTCCCTGCACCTGCCACACCATATTGCTTCTCTGTGATCCTACCCACTGCCCTCTGCTGTACCTGGAGTGCTGCTCTGTGATCCCCCTGGGTTTACACCTTTTGTTGTATGATATTGCCACCCTGCATTCCTGCTGCTTGTCCCTTGCAGTGTCCCAGATCACTGTTCTGTGCCCATCTGGATTTATCCCTTGCTGCACAAGAATGCTGCCTTGTGATCCCGCTCTTTCTCTTCTGCTGTACCCTGGATTGCTGTTCCCTGCCCCCTGTCCCTCACTATACCCTGGATTGATTATCATCATAAATTCATAGACTTGTCCCTGGTTGCTCCCACTGCTGTCCTGCGCCTTCATGATCTAACCCCAGCTCCACCACATTGCTGCTATCAACCCTGCAGACTTTACCTTTGTCTGCAAAAGTAGCTAATTCCCCAGTGTGCTGCAGTGCTCACTAAAGAAACCATGTGCCAAGGGTGCTGAGAACGTTTTGATTGCTATGTGTTCTCTGTTTCACCCACCGTGCCATCACAAGGGAGCTGGGAGATAGTTTGGTTGATTTACAAAAAGAGTAAAGAATGTTCATTTTGCAAAGTGAATTTTCACACATATTAGTGAATGTAGTAATGCCAAGTGAAAATTAAAAATTCACTTTGCAAAAAATAGCCAATGACATGGAACGAAAGTTAAAAAAAAACAGCACATTTGCTCGCACATAAACACCCTTCCACTTCCAGCCAATGATAAAGAATGGTTCTACAATGCCTTTGAACCTCGTTACCACATTAAGCCTTCTAAGCTATTTGGAGTTGTCATCTGATGACAAATGTATGTCACAAATCCACCCAGTATAAATCCAAAAAGATAAATAAAGCAGCACGCAAACAGATGATATACAGCCCTCAAAACAGAACTTTCAAGATGTGGTGCTTCAGTAGAGATATTTTCAGCAGAAGTAACACATGACCTCCACCCAAAACTGAAAGCAGAAGGCTGGTCCTCTGGTTCATAATAGGTCATTATACACTTAATAAGATGGCATCCGCCATCTGGGCATCTGGATCTGGCCGACCTCTGCCTAGGTTCAATATTCACTTTACTCCGCTGGAGATTGCAAAGAAAGCCCCATCCACTGAAGAGGTTTGCCAGACTTCCAGATGAGTATCTTATGCAAGGAGGGAAAGAAACTTAAATAGGGCAAGTTACGTCCAAAAACTTTTATCAAAAAACAAAAATGAAAAGATATACCGTCTGCCATCAGGGCATTTAGGCGTTACCATATGCATTTCATCCAAAGGGGATCTCATCAGGGGCCCTTTGGTCGCATTTAGACAAGTGAAGCGATAAAGTAAACATTGGACTCTTTTGCCACAATTATCAAAGGTTTATTTGGAGGGAAAAAGGATCAGCATTTGATGAAAAACACCCTGACAAGGAAAAATTGTATGTGAAGGGAGAAACATAGATTTCACTAAATATCAGCAAATCATGGAAGCCGATGCAATACAATGAAATTAGTTCTCTGGAGTCATTGAGTTCTCTGTACTCATTTGTGCATAGGGTCTCTGCAATCATTACAATAAGGGGTGTATATGTTTCTATATGTACATGGGTACCAGCATCCCAGATCTATGGAAAACATGCAAAGAGAGGACATGGGGATTGTCAAGATACCAAAGACCCGTAAGATACATACAATATAGTTACAAATTTGTAACTTTTTTTAACAATCAAAAAGGAACACATCTAGTAAAACAACAAACAATACACGTCTCCTTGTTCATATTCCCTATGTTGCCTGTCTAACATTCTAAGTGATGGTACAAAACACTCTACAAGTGCCTTGTCTACAGTATAATCACAACATCCTCCATTAACAATGTGATTATACTGTGGACAATGATTAAAGGAACGTTTGTTGAATGTTTTGTACCTTCATTTAGTATGTTAAATACATATGCCTCGGGCTCTCACTCTCAAGCCTGAGAGATTTGTAATCCAAAGAGAAAATAAGTAATCAAGTTCCTTTTTGGCAGAATTCCACTCTCAGTAGCACAATATAATAATGCCAATCAGTGAGCACACAGTGATGATACATAGGCCTCTCAGGTACTCTAATGATGTCCTACTAGATGCAGCCTGTTTCTTCACAGCCCTTTTATGTTCAGGTTGGAGGTAGAATGAAGATAGGCCACAGCTACTAAGTGAGGTCAAGCAAAAGGCAGCCCACCGGGCTTTGGGTCTTTCTCTCCAGCTTGCACCTCCTTGGAGATCCTCTGCTTGTGGATCTGCCCTACATTTTTCTGCCACAGTAGCTCTCTCCAGTTAGTCTCTTGGCACAACACAGCCCAGTCTATGCTCGGCAAAGCTCCAGCAACAGCCTAATCCCTGCAATTTGATCCTCAGCATGGCAATTATCCTGGGCACTTGGCACAGTTAGCCACAGGCACAGCAACACTTCCCAGGCTCACAGCAAACTCAGCCCTGAGCCCTTTCCTCAGGCTCTCGGCAGAAGTCCTGAACCCACAACACATGCCCTGGCAAATGTCACTGCAGCAGCAGCAGTCCCAAGAAAATGTACATGAAAATGTAGGCTGCCATTGCTGGCATGATTCTAAAAATGTTAATTGCCTGGCTGTCATGCTGATCCAATCCAATGGCTTCAATTCCACGTATGCACAATAATGCAAAGCAAGATTTTTTTATTCAATGGCTGTATGCTCAATCAGTCTGCCACTCAAAGTACAAAGTATTGATGATGGACAACTAGCCATTTAAAAAAAATAATACTCAAATACAGAAATCTCAGTACTGTGACAGGGTTTTTTTTTATCGGTGACATCCTTAATTGGTCTATAATAACTCTCTTGATAACTATCAATTTTTGCTGTGAGCCCTATTTCCATGAGAGTGGAGCAATGCCTCAGTTCCATTACCGCTGATACATGGCTCACACGTGGTGCTTTTAATTTGAAGGTTAACCACAGCAATAAAACCCAACCCTATGTTTCCATGTATGTCAGGAGAAATGGTAAGATATTTCTGACATGTACAGGCTGACTGTTGGCATTAGTGTGTCTTAGCTTTTCTTTCTCTTTTTTTTTATAACTCAGCTCTAATTTCTGGAAAACGTACTACACTGCAATCTGGGAACCTGCGTAAGCATGGCGACCACACACGGGAAATAGAAATCTCTATTAATCAACTGGGAATTGCATGTACAGATGTGGTTTTGTGAGTACATAGCAACCTAGAGCCTTCCTAGTAATGACCTTAATGATGTTGCTCTTCTACCGAAGCAACATATAGAATGGCTGTAGTTTAGATGGCACGCCTAAAGGAAAATACAAACCATATAAGTTTGTTTTCGCTGAAATACTCCCAGTTCATGTCTGACAAACAGTAAACACACATTGTTATGGATTATTTTTTATCATTTCATTTGCTGTACATTTGATAAACTTTGTAACCTCACATGAGTGTGTTGATTGACAGCTCCAAAAACTGTGAGAAGTGGGCAATTGCTAAAAAGTGAAAAATGTCATTACATAAAATACAGAATCTAAAAGCTAATAAATGAAAAAACAAATTAGAACATTTTTTTGGGGAGACAAATTAGAACATTACCCCAAATATGTTTCTCCCGTCTTTGCTGCACTGGGGAAATCAACCACAAAATAATAATAATACTCCTACTGCTACTAATAATCAAAATAATAAAATGCTTGCCTCCTATGTGTTATAGTTTCATTTTCCTTGAAGAGACTCATAGAGGCAATTGACCAATCAGTCACTTTTTCATTGGACATCCATTGGAAGGTTTGTTGCATTTATAAAGCCCAGTCAACAGCCAGATTCACTTGCATGTGCACTAGATTCAGTTTCTTTCACCAAATAACATCTACCTTGCCAATTCTTCCAATTTGGTCTTGGTAACATTCACAATTTACAATATGGCAAATATTATATCTGCTGGTCATGATCAGTTGTTTTCCAATTTTAAGTGGCGAATCATTGCTTTTATCAATGATGAAAGACCTCGATTCTGCTTGCTTCTTTCCACACATTGAACACCATGAAAATAAGGAATTCAGCCTAAAAGGAAGGTCAAAAAATAAAGGCTATTGCTAACATCTAACTACTGGCTTAAAAAGGAAGGGGGATTAGTATGCTCGGAGATAGGTTTTAAAGTAAATATTCTTATTGACGATTGATGCTAATGCTTTAAATACTCTGCATAGCCTATATAGCCCAGTCCTATAGCTCTTTAGATGCTGTCAGTACAGATGAGTGCCTCTTCACAGCTGAAGACTGGGAAGCATAGTCTTTATCAGGCTGGACATTATTCACAACAATTAGCCAACTTGATACAACCTGCACAACCCCATCTTCAGCAACTAGTCCGCTTTTACCTCCAGAGTTAAATAACTCGAATGATCTCAACTGTTAATGTGAATTCTTTTACATTGATATCCAGATACCTGATATTCATGTTTGTTCTGTGCCTATGGCTCACTATAGAATGAAGGAAAGATGAGGATGACACCCTGCAAACATTTACTGTTAAAAACAAGTTGGCAAAGGCAGCTCTCATACTTCACTTTGTATAGGTCCCTTTAAACAAATAACTGCATCACTAGCTACTGTATATTGTTTCTACCCATAAAGAGTCATCGCTAATACGCTAGATATTTCAGAACAAGGTACATTTCATATACAGAAAACCTATATTTTTTTGTAGATTCTAGAGAGTCTGTTACTGGGGTGAAAGGGGGTACAATTGCCGCAGATATAAAGTACTGGCATCTAGTACTTTATATCTGCGCATTCATGGCTGAATGCTGGGCTGCTTGGACGGGCAAAGCTCCAACACTTCTGGGCAGTGTTGGTGCTTGCCACTAAGCCCTGCCTCCACACATTCCTATTGGCCTATTGCTATGATGGACAACCTCACAAGCCAATAGGAATGTGCAGGAGATAGGAAGAGCCAGGTAAGCTTTGGTGCCTCCTGATAGAAGTCTGTTACAATGAGCTGAGATTTGGCCATGATAGTAAGGTTTTAGATGTCTGTGCTTTAGTTTTTGGGTCTGCACACATGCTCCGGCCCATAGGAGGGCCCCCCCGCTGTTCATGTTGGATTTATTTTGATTTTTTTATGTTATTGAAAATGCAACAGGAAGAGCCGGAATGCAGAAAAGAGGATGTTGGACACTCAAAACTCCCTAGTGGACAAGAACAGAACTATGGAAAGGAGATCTCGCTGTTGGAGTATCCAAGAGATATAAGAAGCCAGGGACTGACTCAACCCACCCGGCTGCATCTACAACTTAAACATCACTTTTAGGTGTACTGACTGATTAGTACATATACTGATTATACACTTGACATTATATTGTTGTCCTCATACCTCAAAACCTTGATATCCATCCACACAGTGAGCAGTATATTCACCATACACTGAATGGATGTAACCTTTTGCAATGCTGATGTATATAACAGCATGATCTGGGATCTGGCTGTGTAGGTTTGCAGTGGTATTTTCAAGGTGACATGTGGCGTCCCTGTGTAGCTGCCGATGTGCGTGAGTCCTATAGCAACTGAGTTCTCAAGTGTCCTGATCATTACATTGGCATGTAGTAATGAAAATGCTGTCAGACTGGTGTCTATGTACATTATGTATTTGGCCTCTTTGCAAAAGACATCATGCAAACACATTTGCTCAAGCTTAAAAAAAAAAAAGAAAAAATATACAAAATGTATGTAATAAGTTGGCCCACCCTTTGCAGCTATAACAGCTTCAACCCTTCTCGGAAGGCATCCACAAGGAGTTTAGGAGTGTGTCTATGAGAATGTTTGCCCATTCTTCCAGAAGCACATTTGTGAGGTCAGGTACTGATGCTGGACAAGAAGGCCTGGCTCGCAGTCTGCGCTCTAATTCATCCCAAAGGTGTTCTATCGGGTTGAGGTCAGGACTCTGTGCAGGCCAGTCAAGTTCCTCCCCCCCAAACTTGCTCATCCATGTCCTTATGGACCTTGCTTTGTGCACTAGTGCGCAGTCATGTTGGAACAGGAAGGGGCCATCCCCAAACTGTTACCACAAAGTTGGGAGCATGAAATTGTCCAAAATGTTTCGGTATGCTGATGCCTTAAGAGTTCCCTTCACTGAAACTAAGGGGCCAAGCCCAACCCCTAAAAAAACAACCCCACACCATAATCCTTCCTCCACCAAACTTTATATTTGGCACAATACAGTCAGGCAAGTACCGTTCTCCTGGCAACCGCCAAACCCAGACACGTCCATCGGATTGCCAGACAGAGAAGCGTGATTTCTCACTCCAGAGAAAAAAATCACGTCTCCACTTCTCTGGAGTCCAGTGGCGGCGTGCTTTACACCACTGCATCCGACGCTTTGCATTGTAGCTGTTTAGCAAACAGCGAAACACAACAGAAATACATATATTCTAATTGCCAAAATTAATTTGTATTCCGTTCAGTCAGTCTTGTTAGCCAAACACCCTGTCAGACAATTCAGCCTGGTCCAGAAACTGCCCCAACTCATCACTGGATAGTGAAAGAGCAGAGGCACACTAGTGATGCCATCTGCCTGCTTTCCTACTCTGTAAGCATATTCAAAATGTTAGCAAGCATTGTGTAAAGCTGCGTGGCTTAGACTGCTGCCTCTCCCAGTGCTGCAGTGCAGAGGACTTATATTGAGAGAGATTTAGGTAAAATGCTACACAAACACATGAGCCGCACACTGCTGTGTTTTTCATGAACCCCAACAAGCTTTATTGGTGGCCAGACAGACATTCTCTCAGTCTTCGAATGTAACTCTGCCATCTGATGCGTTTCACCCAATGGCCTTAAATATAGGAGGTGGACCTCCTATGATTTATTTTATTACAGGTATTTATATTAAGCCCCTTTGGGTAAAATGAGGTGTCTGCCAGCTGGTCTCACAGGTTGAAGATGTGTTTTTAGAACGTAAGAAAAAAACTCCTTTGGTTTTAGATGTGGCAGGTATTTGAAATCTGTGATTTGAAGGTATGAGTACACTGTATCATGGAGAATCATACTGTGGAGAAAGGTCGACTGAAAGGCCGACCTTTCTCCACGCTAATGATAGCTGGGCAGTGCTAGCCGTGATGTCACAGTTGGCTCCGTCCAGTTGCAATGACAGATCAGCGTCCCCAACTGACCTGGGGGGGACCTTGCCGGGACCTGCTAGAAGACTCTGGCTGGTGCTGCCCAATAGGAAACAGTTGGTGAGGTCACCGGTAGCTCCACCCAATTGTTTTTATTTTGCTGGCATCTGTCAGATGCTTCATTATGCGATGGAAGCTCTTTGCATGCAGTCGGGTTGGTGTGCGTTGTTGTTTTTCTTTTTTAAAAATTTTCCTATTTTTTTACATCTTTAAAGTAATTTTTCAACATTTTTCCCCCATTTATTTCACTTTTTTTCTATTCTGCTCAGAACCTCGGAGGTACCGAGCAGAATAACCAAGCCCGAATGCCACTCAGCGGCAGATGTTGGATCGGCTAAGTCGAACTCCTTCTGCACTCCGGCTCAGCCGAACATACAGAGCATGTTCAGCTGACCGAAGGTAGCCGATGTACGGCTTAAATTTAGCCGTACAAGGCTGGAGTGAATAGCCAAACAGCGTTCGGCTCACTTCACTTCGGCTGGGTTATACGCTCGTCTGCCTTCGGCAGCTAAGTGAATAACCCCCTTAGACTTGCGAATATTTAGACTTGCGGATATGCTCAACTATAGGACCAGAGAAAACTTGCAGAACTATGGAGTACAAACATATAGCATACTTTATTTCTGGTGACTTACGTGAATGGGATAAACCTTTACTAACATATGTCATTTTTCTTTAGCTAACCTTCTCAGATGCTGGGAATAAACATTTTCTGACATTACAGAAATGCACCACAGCTTACCAGCCTGGTTTTGTTTAACTATGAAATATGAGTGACAGTTTGTCAAATACTCCTCTAGATTCTTCGCTCCTTTAAGTCTTGTAGGACCATTAATCTGTCAGGACACATTTTATGATGTGTAGACTGTGTTGTGTGTCACCATCCCTTGCCTGCAGGAAGGCAGAGAACTGGGAACAGCTTCCAGTCCATTTTCCTTGGCTGTTACAGGTTCTCCACTTCATCCCGCTTCCCCTTTTCTATCACTATACGTCAATATAAATGTTACACCTTTCCTTATGTCTATCAGGGGCACTTCAGAAGACGTACACATGGTTTGAATATTTTGTTTTCTGTTCTCGTCGGTATAAGTCCTCAGCTTCTCATGTTTTTCCTGGAATTCCCACAGAGTTCTTGGAATGGGTTCATTTGCACATTTTATAGATTCTTCTTGGGTTATTCCATACTCAGATCCCACAAATAATACAGGCAGTATAAAACACTAACTACTGTTCTTCATTAGAAAGCTCACTCTACAGACTGATCATAGCACCCTTACCCTATTCTCAGGCTAGCTTTCTTAGAGATGGGTGCTGAAGCTGAATGTGGGTAGAAGATCATGAGGGCAGTGGTTACAGGCAGACCCTGGAGTACTGAATGCTAGAGATATTTACTGTTAAACCTGTAGAGAATAGGCATATATGTGTATGTTTAACAGAGTTGCTTGCTGTAAAGTTTAATGGCTGAGATTCATACCACCCACGTCTTTGCAGAAAGACAAGCAAGATTTTGAACTGGCCTGCTGTGCAGTTAATTACTATGCTACCTGGGAAAGCAGGGATGTCATGTGCTGGACCGTGGTAGTTATGTGAAAATAAATATATGTAAGACTGCAGTCTGTGTCTTGTAAAGCACTCCAATAGCTGGGGGAAGCTATTGCTATAGGCCCTAAACACATTGGCATTTATTAATCTTAGCTTGTGAATACTAGTCTAAAGAGCACCTGCTTCAGTAAGCATTCACAGCACATTTAGCAACCTTTGAACAGATTTCTTGATAAAAAAAACAAACTATCCTTGCAGTGGGGAAATCCATGCACTGCAAGAGTTAACTACTTGTTTGTCCTAGGGGACATTTGTAAGGGACTTTTACTTACCTGATCCTCGCTCCTGCTGGCTCCAAGACCACCACATACACCCTCCCTCCGCTCCTGTGGTCAGAGGTCAACAAGCATCATCACATCTAATGCAGGGCCCATAGCCCTGCAATATGCTTGAGGATGCCAAGGGACAAACCACTGCCAGGGTAAGTAAAAGCCCTCTTCACCATACCCCTACACAAAAATGAGCAGTTTGTTCTTGCAGTGCCGGGGGTTACCATACTGCAAGGGCATTTTCTATTTTTTACTCAGAGATAGGCTTTGTGCATTTTTACCATGCGTTTCTGCACAAGCAAAAATGTCAGTGTTGCCTGGTGTGTTTGGGGTCACATTAACAATAATGGCACCCCCAAGTGAAATATGAATGGGGCCTTACACTTTAAAGCTGAACTTCAGACAAGCAGCTAAATACACCATGTAAATAAAATATACACATGCAAAATGATTTTCATCTTTGTCCAACCAGTCCTGAAACTTACAGTCATCACACAGAAGAATCAGATTGGTGACCTGATTTTCACTGCTGCAGTTATACAATACAACTAGGTTACCTCCGTGCCCCAGTCTGGGACAGCGAAGGAGCAACAGCAAACTAGGTCATCTTTTGTCCTTGTTGCCACATACTGGGCCGGCACCTAGTGCTACCCCGGTTTCATTGTACAAGGCATTGCAAGAGACTGATACCAATTAAACTTCAGTTACTTACTCCAGTTGAGCTTAAAATACATTTACTTGTTTTGTTTAATGAACTTATAGCTACATTGTTTTTTTAACCTACCTGGACTTTAAAACCATCTGTTACTAAAATAAAGTTTTTTAAAAGGTCTGCCTGTAAAAGATGTACAATGGTATTACCTGTAATACGTTAATACAGTACCTACCTGTCATGTGGCCCATTCCATCAATCTTCACTTTCTTGAAAGGCTATGGTGGATAAAACATTTTTAGCATCTGGGTGTGTGTAGGATGCCTTGCTCCCCTCTGCACTCTGCGGTTGCATGCGCCAGTCCCTACATCACTACCTGAAACATTAGTGACATAGGGACCGATGGATGGACAAGTGAGTATTAATTCTTTTCTTTACTGGCTGGCTTTAAAAAAAAAAAAAAAAAATCTTGTGAAAGAATCACTTAAAAGCTGAAGAACGTTAAACTCTGACTGAGATAGTAGCAGAGTTTGCAATGCATATGCCGGTTACACAATTTGAGTAACTTCTCTTATGCTAATTATTAGAATTTATTGCTACAGAAAAAAAACCACAAAGAAAAATGTGTACAGAGCTGGTGAGGATACATTTGTCTAATTGTCCCAACATCACCTAGAATGAAGAATAACTCTAATTAAAAATGATTTATTAGAACGCAGTTGCTTGAAGTGTTGTCTCAATGCTGTCTACAGACATAATTCAGCAGGACACTGTTGCCATCTAGAGGACATGGAGCAAATACAGCTACTTTGTACAGGCAGACATACTTGTAATTCATCTTTCAACAAAGTATACGCCAGAGCTCACTAACTTTGTCAGCCCATAAGCAAAATGTCAATCTAATAACTGGTGGAGAGCCACACTAAGACTGCCCTCACAGGGGTATGTAGATCTAAATTCTTCATGTCCGTACTGACTTTGACAAAATGTATAAGCTGCCTGCAGACCTGTTAAGGAATGGAGGTTGGTAAAGGACAAAGCAGATGCAGAACCATAGAAAAAAACATTCAATTTTTTTTTTACAGAATGAAGGTTAGCAGACAGTTGCTACAGGACAACCTCATTTTACTAATTTCCCTGTGTCTATACAGCCATTTTAAAACCAGAAGATTTATTGACATTCAACTTGTCTGCAGTCTGCGCTGCACAGTGCAGACAGCTACAAGCCTGTAGACAAGATGTGCATTTTGGTTTTCACCGCTGGATAAATTTTCTCCCAACCAGAGCTGCTAACAAGTGTTTTCATGTGTGTCTTCACAGTAACAAATCTCTCACTTGGACTCCGTATAAAAACCTGACTGTGGTTCTAATCCTTTCATAATCTATCCCCCCCTTCCCCAGAAAAATCACCTACATGAGTAATTATAATTGGGCTGATAATATGTATATGACTTCTTCTCCTCATATGGTTATGCAGGGGTGGACTTTATACCTGATCAGCTGTACTAACTTTGAGGCCATGGAGCACATTTAGAACTGGTTCACACCATAAACAGTGCATTCCAGAGCGGTCAGCCTCTGGAACGCACTGTAAAACATTCCAGCAGGCTTCCTGTGTTTAGGGGCGGGAGGGTGCATTGAAGTCAATGGCACCGCAGCCCCGCCCGCAGTGTGATCGCCCGCACCAGAACGTGTGCCACATCGGTGCCTGCGTTCCAGTCGAAGGTGCAAAAATGCTGCAAGCACTATTTTTACAGATCGCACTGGACCAGATGTGCCATGCGTTCTGGTGTGGGCGGGGGTGTGTGGCTGCTGTGCCATTGACTTCAATGCACCGCCACACCCCCTCCCATCCCTGAATGCAGGAAGCCGACTGGAATGCGATACAGTGTGCACTGTTTATGGTGTAAACCGGCACTTAAGCTTACTTGCAATACAGTGGTGACATTACTGAACAAGTTTGGATCACAACAAACATTAGTTGAGGTCCGGTGCTAATAGTAATTGTACTCCATGTATCCTTGTGAACGTGCAGCAACATGCTATCAGCTCAATGCACATGGAAATGTGGATAACTCCAGAATGGCATATCCCCACCTCCTACTTATCTGACTGCTCACAAGAAATCACCAGGACAGTAAGTGAGGGGAAATAATGTGCGTCCATTTACAGATGATTACTTCCAAGTATTCACAGATCCCCTGTTGATTGCAACAGAAGCCATCCATATAGCACTGCTTAAGTGCTATATGGGTCCAGTGGATGTGCAGGCTGTCACTATACTGCAATAAGTGTCATTGCCTGTAAAAACATGTGAGCCTTAGTACAAGATAATGGTTTCCTTTAATGGCATCTGATCTCATTGTCCACAAAACTGTCCTACAGTAAAACACTGGGCTGCTGTAAGGTGTCTAGGTCTACTGCGTGTGCGCGCAGGGGTGTCCCGAGGTCGGTTGTCATGCGCATGCGCGGTCATCTTATTGACGCCTGCCATCTTGGTGATGGACACCGGCAGGGAGAGGAGGGGACGTTCACCTGGCGGGATGAGGAATGCCGCCGTGTCCCCTCTCCTGACACTGTCAAGTTCAATTGGGCTTTAACTGCAGGTAGGTGAAACAGCTCCAATAAATATATTTAATCTGTGTATTTAGCAGTTTGCTTAAAGTTCAGTCTTCAAATTTATGTAAAAATATGGGGATGTCCTCATACTATCAGTCAGTGGAAAATCCACAAATGATTTACTGAAGGTTTCAGAACAGTAATATACCACTAGAACTGATAATGGTTGTAGCCTATAGGCAGTAAATCTGTACCAGACATGAACAAACTACATAACAATGTTTTTTTATGTCTTTTAGACTGTAAGCCCTCATGGGCAGGGCCCTCCTTACCACCTTGTCTTGAATTGTATTGTAATGTCTTCCTTATATTGTAAAGCGCTGAGCAAACCGTTGGTGCTATATAAATCCTGTATTATAATAATAATGTTTAAAGATGAATGTACACATTGAGGCTGATGCATTAAATCTGGAAAAGGGGAGTAGTCCAAGGCAGGAGTAGTAAGGTGAGGGAACCCTTCCTAATCTGTGCCTGATTCATCATTCATGCGCACATTTCTTTTTGCCTGCAATTGTATGTGAAACCAGGAATACACCATATTTTCTAACTCACCTTGAGGAAATATTTTCTTAAAGTCACTGATAAGTAGAGCTATGTGCTGATAAGTTATAAAGTCTTTACATTTCAAATAAAAGGAAAATAGTGCAATACTACATTAGATATAAAACTTAATATAGTAAAATATGTAACTCACCATGTAGGTCATAACAGAAAGCCAGAGCTAACTTGTACTTACCTAAACTGCTGCAGACACCCTAAATCCATAGCAGCTCCGGCACACACATCTTGACCTACCTTCCTGGAGACTAACCCATCTCTTTTTCACCTCCATATTCTCATTATTGACCCTTTCACAGGGATGGGCCTACAGGGAAGCTTAGGAGATTGGAGGAGGTAGGTCCAAGTTCTTAACCCAAGAAGTTGGGTTAAGAGTTCGATTCCAGAGTGGCCTGTGATTCAGGACACTGAATCACATTATATAGGAAAAGATGCACTAATGTGGTGCTGAAGATAAGATGCTCAAGAGGAAAGATGCTCTAATAGGCGGGTACTCTGTGCTATTTAGTGATTCAGGTTAGTATATACTGTAACTTTAAGTTTGCTTTAATGCTAATATAGTATTGTGTGCAGGGAACCCTAGGGAGTCATCTCACCAGACTTCTAAAACACTGCTTTTTGAGATTCCCCTTTGTTCCTTAGCAAAAGGCACCATGTGAACAGTGCATTTTCTGTACTCTTTTTTGTATGCAAGAATAAATATTATTAAGCCCCATCAATGACATTTGACAGGAATGATTGAGGGGTCACAAAATACATCAACTTGGAGATTGTGTTAACTCTGCATGCAGGCTGAGCATAACATCTGAGGGGGCTTTATAGCGACACAGGGATCGATATAAAAAGAGCACTCATTAGCTCTAGGTACTTTATGGGCCAGATCAAGTTTACCTTAAAGGAGAACTATGGGGTTAAGGCTTTCCCCCATAGTTCTCCTTAGGGTAACGGTAGGACACAAACTAGCGTCCTCCCGTCACCCTAAGCTCAGTACACAGCTCGCAGTGTACTGAGACGGTGCCGCGGTATACTGAGACGCTGAAGCGGATCCCGACAATTATGTCTGGATCCGCCCAGCTGCATGAGTGACAGCTGGCTCTGCCTATCTAGAGGCAGAGCCAGCTGTACCCGCCCCCTCCCCCGTCCGTTCCACCAGTCAGCGCTGGAGGATCGGGGCGGGGGAATCCAGCCCTCCCCTGTCACGGCAGAGAGCTGTAACAGGATCGGGAGGTGAGCGAACGCCGGTATGTGTTCGCTCACCTCCCGATCTACTGAGCCGACCTGTGACAGTCTCATTGTCACAGGTTGTTTAAACAGACTCCCGGCGGCTGTTTGCCGCCAGGAGTCTGTTTAAACTTGTAAAGCCCACTGTCGCCAGATCGCTTCTGTGTCCCGTAGAAGGGGCCCCCCGCCGTGCTTCCCGGGCTCTGTTGCCCCTCCTACGGGGCCCGGCTTCCTTGGTGTCCGCGGGGAGCTGGGGAGGTCGACGAACTTCCATTCATCGATCCCCTCCCCGTTCTATGGGACCGGGAGCGATGCAGATTGCATCACTTCCGGTCCCTGGGCTGTCAGTTCTGGGCTCCTGGAGCCCAGCTATAAGCTATTGAAGTGCGATCTGCACTTCAATAGCTTATTTCCAGTGTATAGGTGACACTGGGGGTCTTTTGGACCCCCAGCATCACCTTAAAGAGTACCTGTCACCACCATCTGCTATCACATGGGGGGGCTTGTAAGCCCCCCATGTGATAGCAGTCAAAGTAAAGTAAAAAGCCAGTCATAGCTGTGTTCTGAGTGGAGCTGAAGCATACTACTGAAATCCTGCGGCTTCCCCCAATTTGTTCTTTATATATTATGGCCATAGTATTATGTACTCTATTAAACAATGTATGAGCACAAAACACTAGTCAATACTCCAGATCCTGGAGAGAACAGGAACTTGTGAACGCAAACACACCAGAAAATAGGTATATGGTTACAAGTAGGGATGCACTGATACCAGTATCGGTACAAAGTATTTAGGTGATTACTCGTACACACCCAAATGCTCCAATACATTTCTCGATACGGAACTTCTGGTCAGAGGGAGATTTCTTCTGACTGGCAGTGCCGCAAGGGAACATGGAGCCGGATTCCAGCTAAATCAGGAAGCCAGGCTGCGGGTAATGACTCGCTGCCTGGCTTCCTGAGTTGCCGGGATGCCGGCTCCATGATGTTTGGCCGGCTCCATGCTGATTGGCTGGGAACCCGGCTCCATGCTAGCAGAAGTACCGGTATCGGCGAGTACTGAAAGATAAAGATCAGTACTTGCACTCGATACCGAAAAACTGATATTGGTGCATCCCCAGTTACAAGCATTAGTCTTAAGTAGGTAGACTCTGTTTTCCAGGTTAACTGTGCCACCATGGGCAAAATCTTGAAGATAACAGTTTCACTTTTTCTGCAGAACCCTTGATATAGTCACATGAGATGAAATGTGTTGGACTGCTTTTATTCTAATGCTTTGACAATATGTTTGTACTCCTGAAGACTGGAGTATTGGGACAGAAGGACTGTGAGCAACTCCCAGAGATAGGGATGCTAAAGAGAAGGCCAGAAACAATAAAACATATCCTGACCTACATAGTAAAGGAGATTTTGAAGGGCAAAGGGCAAGCTTGAAAGAAGGAGATATCAACATCCATAGAGGAAAGCAGAAAACAGGGGGTGCATAGAACAACCTACATATTTTACCTTACAACTAAAATATTTAAAAAACACATTTAATATTGCAATTTATGTATTTTTAAAATTTCTTTGATAGTAATATCACAGACAGATACAAAAGTCTAGAATTTGTTTTGCTTGGTAAAAAATTCATAACAAATGCATCTATGCATAATGTGCAGCCAAGTATATTGGAGTTTATTGTCGTCTTGCATTAAACTCAGAGTAAGAATAGCTGCTAAAGTAGGAGATCAACGACTGACAAACCGAACACCTTGTAATAAGACATTTAAAAAGCCATTATCCCCATATGAAATAGGACGATTTGTTACAATATCAACAATCGTAGTACCGGTATACTGTATTCAGCACAGTACTGTGTTGGGAAAGTAGGTCACTTTTTGTATCTTATTCCTGTTAGTCTTAGTATAGTATTTTTCTTGTAATAAACTACTTATATCCTTACAAGTCTGCAATTTTTCTAGCCCTATCAAGCATCTACGTAGGGTACTCCCAAGTTAAAACAGGTTCTTCAGAGGTTTTTCTCTTGCTATGAAATAACTCACAATGAATTTCTAGTACATGGCCTATGAAAAGTACAGTGGCTGGTTTCTTGTTTGAATTAACAAAGAGAAAGATCCAAAAATTCTACATTTTGTATAAAATTTTCAGAAAACTGTAAATTAGACTGATTTTGGTTTGAATATGAGATAAAGGAAGGGAAAACCTCCACTGGTCTGTTTAAAATTACAAAAATGTCCAATTAAAAGACTAGAACAGTAACAAGCAGAAAAAGTTGTAGTCTTTAGGAAAATATAGAGCTCCTCCCACCACGCCATATACAAATAGGCTAATGATGAGGAGAATGAATCCACCATAGATGCTCCACAGAATTGAAATGTGAGCACCTACAGTTAAGTGGATTGCATACAACTTGTATGAGCAATTTTCTGCTTTGTATATGCTCGGAGTCCTGCACAAATCTCCCCATTACAGCTGTGGAGGAGACAAGTGATAAGGTTACACTAGAAAGTCTCTACACTTTTTATCTGCAGTTATTGATGGAAGATTGAGAATCTGTAAAATTGGAGTGGGAAGTTCACCTGATACCATAACTTATCCATCTGTTAATACTGTAAAATTCTCACTGTTGATGATTTGCTTTTGAAACACAGATTGTAGTGTGTGGAGCAATTTAGCAACTTTGGTAACTCTACTGAAGTCATTTGTTTTTAATATGGCTGATTTAGAGAATGTTGTACACTGTTCACAGAGATTAAACCAGTTGGCTACAGTCCTCTACGATTAAGCCCAGGTGGTGGAACGCGGGAGAGGCGCTGGTGTGGGAGAGATACAATGGTGATGTGTTTGCTATACTACGTTTGATTTTAGATTTTTATCTGGAAACTATTACAATACAGTTGGACTTTTATGGATACCGGTCTTTGTGCGGCTGATTGTACAAAGAATCGTTAAAGGAGCGGGAGCACGCTGTGGCCTGCATCCGGCATACACATTAATCGACAGTCAGAGGTGGAATGGGAGCGGTAAGTTCTTGGTGCTTTTTTGGACAGTTGGCTATATTACTTAACAGGGAACATAACATTCCGACAATAAATTTGCAGAAAGATTTTTTCCAGTTACAAAACCTACTTACGGATAAGGTACATGTATGGAGGAATTTGAATAATGTCAACTAATATGTTACAGGGTTATGATACATAGAAGGCTCCATATTAGGAAAATCCCAACTAGAATAGGATACAAAAAGAAATAAAAATGGAACGATGTTCGATCAGATTGATCCTTGCAATTGCTGAGATTCATAAGATCACAGGAGATACAAAAATTGGTGGATCTTTGTAAATGAAATGGTGCCAAACGACAACCCATGGAACCACATAAAGATACACAAATGTACAAAGATATGGATAATAATAAAAAAGATTGTCTCTCTAAAATGGGACAAGGCATTACCCATATTAAGTCAAATATTTATGGGATTGCAAATATTACAGTGCAGGTCTGTTTGTGAGTGGGGCCGTAGGGAACCATGTAGGCTCCGTACTCCTAAATCTATCTTAAAGAAATGTTGTAAAAAGGGAGCTTTTCAGAACAATTTTATAGTGCCTCTGAGATTTCAGGGCATGTTACTTCACATGCAGGAGGTTGAGGGTGATGTTACAACAGTTGTCAAAGAAACTTTAAAGACCTCTCATCTTACAAAATGAAAAACAAGGGAGTAAAAAAATCCACCAAGGCCAGAAAGGTATCTGGAATTCTGGAAGGGACATCCTTCCCCAGGGAGAAAAGTTAAAGTGGTTGTAAACCCTCCAAAAGAGAACACATAAAAGCAACCAATTATATTTTAAAAACTATTAGTGTCTTTGGTTCTTCTTGAATTTAGACAATTTCTTCTCCTAGAGTTCAGCTTTAAGTTAACATCATTGCCAATTGGTATACTCCCACTTTGCAGGGCCACCCATAGCTCAAATTGCATCCAATTCAACAGAAATTAGCCACAATTTTACCCATCTACGACCAGCTAAAGAGACAAATGCATGTACCTAGTTTATTTACACAGTACAGTTCTAAATATAAGATGATTCTGGATATTGTAAGAAAGAATCTTCCTATTTTATATGGAGATAATGGCTATGATTGTGTCTTGCAATAAGGTGTTTGGTTAGTAAGCTCTCCTATTTTAGTAACTATTCTTTCTCTAACTTTATTTCAGGAGGGTAACGAACACCGGTATACTTGGCTGCACACAATGAAAGGAATTTATCAAAGCTGGAGCAGACAAAATCTGGAGCAGCTTTGCATGGCAACCAATCTGATTCTCTCTTTCATTTTCAAATCTTAACTGAAGAAACTGAAGAGAGAAGCTGATTGGTTGCTATGGGCAACTGCTCCAGATTCTGCCTTCTCCAGTTTTGATAAATCCCCCAATGTGGTCCTACATATGTGGTCACCCAAGCGGTCTTTTGCATGTGATTGTGATTTTACTATCAAAGAATACATAAATTGCAATACTAAATGAGTTGTTTATATAGTTTCTTGTTTAAGTTGCAAGGTTCAAAATGTACAGTAGGCTGCACTATGCACCCTCGTAGGAAAAGGATTACTGAATGCATTTCTACACAATTACCTTCAATAAGCACAATCACGCTAAATATCTATGCACATTCTATGTGATACTAACAGCCTAGAGGGAAAACATGTCAGAACACTTTTTACAGATCCGCAGGGGATACGTCTACGTTTACCTGGAACAGAGAGAATATTCAAAGATTAGAGGTGGTTATTTAAAAAAATGAATTCTTTTAACAGGAGGCACCTTGGATCATGATTTTGGACACCTGCTTCCGGAAGGGGCTCAATTTTAGATGGGATTTAAACCTATTGATGCCTCAAGCACTTGTGAATGCCGCTCTTTGTATCTCTAACAATATAATTTCATATTTAGATGGTGGATATTAACTCTGTCATTGTCAGTTATTTTTATTCAGCTATTGCGTTGTTATACACGTGCTTTTGATGTTACATGTTCTTTGTATGTGTGTTTGTGCCATTTGTGTATTGCTTGAGAAAGGACTGCCTAAGTCTGCAACGCATAGCTTTACTGTATTACTTCTATAGTTGCTCTACTAAGTACACATTTTACAATATTTTAAAAAAGTATGAATCTACTCCTTGATGTTTCTATAGAGGAAGAGGTAATTGAACATCGTTTTCTACTCAGTAGTAAACACTTATTTTCTGCAGTCTCTCCACCATATGCATAGTAATGGAACTCATTTTGTAGTCTGAAATAATAACCGAATATCACTCATCAGTTCAATGAGAAATAAAATTGTAACATTTCTAGCTTGCATGTAACCTGATGAATGTTCTTTTATGTGCCCAAAATGGTCACCTGCATAATTCATCAAGCTTATCATAATTTTTTTACATACCACTTCATATTTTTATATGCTTAATAGTTTTTTTCAACTTTGAAGTGAATGCACAAGGATGCAAATATATTAAGACCACACAAGTAGTAAATGTCAGCCCCCACAGCACATATAAGGGGTAATGTTTTAATTTATTTTTCTTTTTTTCCACAATATATATTTACTATATCATTCCCTGTATAAAAAAAAGAAACAACAATGTATTATACATGACATGTTTGCTTTACAGAAAATAAAACACCCAAAACTAAGGTCTGGAGATTCAGTTTCAAGTGATGTACCAGCTTCCTACTGCATAAATACAAAGATTGCAGCAAGTGCTAAAACAGTTTAATGTTAAACCTAGAAGCCATGTTGTAAGTGTGGATGTGTAATTATGACCCAAGGTCAACAAAGCAAGTATATATACATACATACACACAAGCCCAAATAAAATGGGGTGAATGGCTGCAGTCATTCTAAATGATGGGGCCACACACCGTTGTAAGATCTGTGCTCATTACAGTATGGTGGAAAGCACATTTTATTGTTTTTAAAGACAATACTTTATGGGACAATATAACATTTTGCATAAACACTACTAGGGCTATTGTATAAAACTGGAAGAAAGGCAAATGGATGTATTGCTTTAAGCAGCCAATTAGATGCCTGCCTTCAAGTTGCTTGCAGTACAAAAATGATAGGAAGTATCTGATTGGCTGGCAAAGACCAACATTCCATTTCTCAGTACCTACAGTTTTATAATATAGCCCACTAGATGTTGCCACACAAGCCTCATCTTTTAGAGATGGGTGAAAGTACTTGGACCTCTGTTTTTCTTCTCCTTTTGCAGCCAAAGGGATCAACCATCATTTTGGACACATGCTAAAACAGCATACCCTGTTTACCCACAGATAATGGATACCTCACTGGATGCTCTCCCAGGCTGAGCAACTGCATTGGAGGAGGCCAATCCCCTAAGCTAACTTTGCAGGCCTGACACCCGGTAACACAATCACAATAGATCTTACTTACTGAAAGGCAAAAAAGGTTTAAACGTTAATGTTCTTTATCATTTTACTTAATGTTTATCCAAGGCAGCATAAAAAAAAAAGCCATGAAGGGAAAGGTCAGCATCATTAGGACCAAGCGACACCAAGCAACCCACATGTATGATTATGTGTAGGTTGGTGCCACAGTATGTACAGTGAAGTTGCATCTGCAAATTTGCAACCATGAAAAAAACATGCAGTGATTGCACAAAAGTCTGTCTCTTTATTTCACTAATAATCCTTCAGCAGAACATTCCATAGGTTGGGAAAAAGTAGGGGGTGGCATGTCAAGTGCTATAAGCACATAAGTTGATGCGCCAAGGAGAAAGACATGGCAAGGGAGCCTTTGGTAGGATTCTAACCAATCTGGTAACAGTTCTGCTGTGGCCATGCATGCAGCTGCTCTGCACTGCTAGGTCGGTGTGCAATAAACTGGAATGTGTATATATCTTAAGTGCATATGAACACACGTACATACATATACAATGTACACAGACATACGTCATCACGCTTACAAGTTAGCTTTGATAACAAACCAATGCAATGTAGCAAAGCACCAGGTGGAAATATCCCCTGAGTTTTGAGCTGAATAATCCAATCTTCTGCAAGGTCTGGGACTGTCTACTCCTTCACGAGCAGTGGCACACCACAAATTGAAAAAACCCCACGGACCCTCAACTGAAGATTATGGAGTCTTTTTAAGGCTTTTCATACGATTGACGTTTCCTTTCTTTCCAGTCGCAGGATCTCACCGGCTGCTTCTGAGCATTCAGAGTGGTTGTGGGGATTCTTTCATTTTCAGACTTGCCATATTGATATGCTTACCACAAAGACACTTTCACTCGCTGTCAGAGAGAGTTTCATATTGGGAGCAAAGCAGTGGTTTTGGCTCTTCATCCCGAGCTCTCTGCGGGGTTAACGAGTTGCTCTGTGGAATGGTGGTTGAAGACTGTGGAGCCACAAGGCTGTTGGGGAGCCTGATTGTTAATGGATTGAATGGAAATGGTGTTGACCCTGTGGCAGAGAGTAAAGTCAGTATCAGATTATAGTGCTTCTCTGGAGCAGAATACCATATGGTTACATGGATTTACAGGACTGGGAACACAGCATCAACCAAACTAAATACATACAGTACATGGGAACTCAACATTTGTCATTTGGGTTAGTACCCATAGAGGTACTAATCTGTCATTTATACCATTGTTGACAGGCATATTACTAAGAGTTTTTCTCTCTGATATTTGAACTGCAATATAACTTTCAGTATTCTATTCTATAACCTTCTGCATTTCTATTGTAACGATGACTATACTGTTCATATACTGAAAGTGTTTAGTGTATGGCAGATCCCATCATCTATTTCCAAAGGATATGGTATGCACTGAAATATTTTCATCTGGAACTCAAGTATATTAATTACCATAATACACAGTGAGGATAAAACAAATTAAAATGATACACAATTTTTAAATACACATTCATCTTCTGCCCACTAATGTACACTGAGTACTAACCACATAGGTTAAAAAGACACTGTCATTTCTACCATTCAGGGTAAAATTACACTGTCTTTGAAAAGCCCCACCCACTAATAATCACATCTTCAGTGATCCTCTACCACTCATCCCAGTCCCTTAGCAGGAGAAAAATACTCAGTGCTTCCAGGTATGGGACAGCATGTGACCTTGTATGTTTCAGTGAGGGAAAGGGGGGGCACATCACTGCTCCCACTAAGCTTCGACACCAACCAAATCATGATATAGGATACAACTACAGGGATTGCAGGGGTGTGGTCACATTAATCCACAATATGTAATAAAAAGGTGTTCCTTCATATTATAATCTAGTTCTCTGCTCTTTTAGCCACTAATATAACTATAATAACAACCTGGATATTCTAATGTATTTTTGGATATGGTAGAGAACACATCTTCTATAAGTTTGCTATGGGTACACTGCTTAGAATTTACAAGAATGCCATATCACAGTTCTCCATACTGTTTGTAATAGGTTCTCTTGAAGTTCTCCCCACACTGTTCTAAGGTAGCTCTTGTCCTAACACTGTTTGAGTAGGTTCTCTTGTATGTTTCCCCCCGCTGTTATAAGGCATTGCTGTTTCTTACAACCCCTCCCCCACCCTCCTCCCCAACAACATAATCTGAAAAAAAGTCCACTGTATTCAGCACTATACTCTCTCTCTCCGATTCCCTGTGTTTTATGCTGCACCTCGTCTTGGAGCCCTTTGACAGCCGCTTGTAGCTGCCCTTGTACGCCTGCCTTTCTGTAGCGAATCCTTTCTTCACAAAGCTGTCTTTTCTTGAGTATGCAGTCTTCACCCTTATGTCTCCTAGCTGCCAGGGTGAAGACAATCTCCCATATGAAATATCAGATGATCAGCTTCTGCTCACCCCTTCTCTATTCTCTGTCCATGATCAGCTTCAATTCTCCTTCCTTGCTCTTCCAATCAGTCAACAAATTAGGGCTGCAACAACTAATCGATTATGGAAAAAGTTGTCAACGTTTTCAATCATCGATTAATCGGCTTCCGATTGGTTGACCCTTTTCACGGCTCCACACACACTGCGCGCCGCACCTCCTCCCCACCTCACGCTCACCGCTGCCAGACCCGCCCGCCTGCATGGGATTTGTATTCCTCTATAGCTGGTGGTATTCTGCATTGTGCTGTATAATGTACTATTGCTGGGTTTTGTAGTCCTCTATAGCCGATGCCATTCTGCATTCATTGCTGTATAATTTTACACTTTTCATTTCACTATATTACACACCACAGTTTTGTTTTTCTTTTTTACTTCCACCGCTCCAAGCTTACTCCTGTGATGGACTACAATCTCAATACAAACTAGAAGTCCCATCACTGGAGCCATTTTTTTAAATGTATTTTATTTTTTATCCGATTAATTGAACTTAATAATCAGCTAACTAATCGATTTTGAAAATAATCGTTAGCTGCAGCTCTACAACAAATAGCTTCCCCCCCTCTCTCACCCAACCAGCCTGCTCCATGATCAGCCTTAACTGTATCTCCTATATTTTTCCTTCTAGGTCCATAATCGTATCCCATTCTACATACTGCTATTCAACAATCCTTACCCACCACTATGATCAGCATCAACTTTCCTTTTTCTACATTCCTTGTTCAGCCCATAATCAGCTGCCTTTCTGGCTTCTCTCTCATTCCCCTGGCCCATGATCATCTGCAATTTTGTCTCTGCCCTCTACAGTCCTTGATCAGCTCTCATTCTTTTTCCAGTGGTCCATTATCAATTTCCCATTCTACCAATCCACCTCCCAGCTTTGCTCAGTTTCTGCACTGCTCCCCAGACTCTCAGATTTTACAGTCAAGTTCCACTATCTCTCTCCCCATAATCAGTTAATGTGTGTGAGAAGTTAAAATATTGTCTGACAGGGCAGTAATGCATAACCAATGTGTTGCAAACCACTCATAGCTAAAATAAAATATCCAGTAAAACGTATTCGTGAACAAGCACACATTAGCCAGTTTATTTAAAATCTTATATGAATCAACTTGGCTCCTCTGTTAGAACCAGTGGCAGAATTCAAGTAAAAGCTAAGCACTAACTAAAAATGGAAAATATAGAACAGAGGGACAGGAATTGGAATGCTCACCTGTTGAAGATGGCCTCTCCTCCCACACTCTGTTGCTTAAAGGGGTTTTCCTGTTACAGTCACCTTCTGAGTGTACTGAAGATGCAGAAGGAGGGCGTTCTCCAGAGGACTGTCCTGGAGCAGGTGACTTTGTTTTTCGGCTGTTTGGCCTCGATATTTTGGGTTTTCCTCCACTACCTGAAATCAAACAAACAATCCAAGAGTATTGCAAAAGTTCCCTAAATCCATGGATTCTGAACAAGTTTGCAAAAGCCATCACTTGTAATAGCCAATGGAAAAGTAACATTGGACTCTCTGATAATGCTATTACATGTCAATTTCCTCCCTATTGCTCAATTCTTGTTCTAGCTTAGACACCCTCTGTATCACATATGCTAACAGCAAAGCCACTAATTAAGAGACAATGCAGAACAAGCCCAGTAAAAATATGAGGATGACATTTAAAATAGGGTTTTTCGTCTAACCTGTAAAATCCTTTTCTGTGACTATATTATAAGACACAAGCTCCTATAATTGTTAGATCATTCCATTATACACAGCTGCATTTAGGTGATTGGACAATGGCAAACAAAGCTGCAAGGACAGCCCTATGTAACCCCTACCACTACAAGCATGTCTCTAGTTTTTAGCAAACAATAATAGAAGTGGATCATAAAAGCAGATGGACGGGGCCCGTATTCTGTACTGTACTCAAAAAGAGGATTTTACAAGAAAAAACAATCGTTTCTTCTTAATTGTACATTACAGAACACAGGCTCCTTGAATTCTTAGACCATTGGTATGTACAAAAGCAGTCCAACTGAGGAATGGGAAAGCCAAGATATTTGTTTTTTTTTAGTTTTGGATAGAGTGGGGGGAGGTATAACCCCTCTCACTTTTTTTTTTGCAAACTGTGTCCCATTGGTGGAATTATCCTTAACGTCCTGTCTGAGGGCTTGTTCACACTATCTCCAGACTGGTGCGTTTGTTATCTGCACCAAAACGCATAAACATAAACACACATTTCATGTAAAAAAATGCACTTGAACGCATCAAAAACATGCATAAATGCGTATGTGGAACCTGTCTGGACATGGTGTGAACAAGCCCTGATAGCCAGGAAGTGAGAGGAAAACTCTGCAAAATGAGGAAACTCTCTGGTGGTCAGCAGAATCTGTGCCCCCACTGGAAGATCTCCAATGTATTTCTGTTCTGGTGACAACCTAAAATTTGGGATTTTCTTTTACTTTCAAAGATAATGGCCACTGGGACAAATTGAGAGGGTGAATCTTCCTGACAGGAAATAATAAATAGTTGCCTTGTTGCACTCGAAAATCCCCAATAGTAGGGGGTGTGCTCATAGTGACTGCGGATGGCGCCGCCAGACAATGTTTGTCGACAGATGTCACCAGCACACCAAATTCATTTGAAATCCAAAGTGATCGTTTATTGAAACGTCATGTCACCAGAACAAGCGTTTTCGGGGCCACGCAGGGTCCCCTTCATAAGGCTCAGTAATGACGTGTCCTAAAAGGGACACAGGCGGCAGTAAAAACCTGACAGATGTTCAAATCCCTCTCCATCCTTGCCAAAACAAAACTGGTTTCCGAGGAGGCCTGAACATCTCAATGGTAGCAAACATGTGAACAGAAGACCAGGTGGCCACCTTGCAAATCTGGAAAACAAATGCGGATAGTGAAAACCTCACAAAGCACTAACTGATTTGGTGGAATGTGTTTTGACAGGAAAAGGTAGAACCTTGTCCTATAGGGTTAGCTCACACAAGCCCTAGTGCGTTCTGGCACGATTGGTGCTGGAACGCACTGCATCGCATTCCGGCCAGCTCACTTTGTTTTGGGGCGGGAGGGGGCGTGGCGGTGCATTGAAGTCAATGGCACCGCAGCCACACCCTCCGGCCGCAGTGCGAACGCGCGCATCGGAATGCGTGGCACATCAGTGCCTGCGTTCCCAGTCCGGTGTGGTAAAAAAAAATGCTGCATGCACTATTTTTTCTGACCGCACCAGACCGCAATGCAGGCATTGATGTGCCACGCATTTTGGTGTAGGCGGAGGACATAGCTGCGATGCCATTGACTTCAATGCACCGTCACAACCCTCCCCCCCCAAAACAAAGTGAGCCGACCGGAATGCGATCCAGTGCGTTTCGGCACCAATCAGGCTTGAATACAGTGGCGCTGGCGTGAACTAGCCCTTAAACAGTAAGACCGAATGAAAAAGCACCTAATTCACCTAGAAAAAGTGGAGAGAGAGAGGCAGAAAGTCAGACTGTCTAAAGGAAGATGTATCGGAAAGATAGACTCGAACAATGGAAACTTAAAGGAGAACTATGGGGTCAGTGTTTTCCCCCATAGTTCTCCTTAGGGTAACGGGAGGACACAAACTAGCGTCCTCCCGTTACCCTAAGCTCAGTATACCGCGAGCTACAGCTCGCGGTATACTGAGACGCCGCAGCCGGAGCGGATCCCGACCTGGACGTCGGGATCCGACCAGCTGCGTGAGTGACAGCTGGCTCTGCCTATCTAGAGGCAGAGCCAGCTGTGCCCGCCCCCTCCCCCGTCCGTTCTGCCAGTCAGCGCTGGAAGATCGGAGCAGGGAGAGTGGAATCCAGACCCTCCCCCTGTCACGGCAGAGAGCCGTGACAGGATCGAGAGGTGAGCGAACCCGGTATGTGTTCGCTCACCTCCCGATCTACTGAGCCGACCTGTGACAGTCTTTGTCACAGGTCGGCTAGAACTATGAGGTGAGTGAAAAGCACTCACCTCATAGTTCTCCTTTAAGACAAGAAAAGGCTGGCCCACTTCTTCTGGAAACGCCTTCTCAATAGGGTACTGCTGAGCAAAAAGCTATATCATTTGTCCGGATTAGGCCAGTTGCCCTGAGAAAACAGTTTCAGTAGCGAGTGTACTGAGAAGGACCTTTTAGCGAGCCCATTCTGTTAACCTTATATAAATTCCAGACACAGGTTTCCCCAGCTCCAGACAGGTGCACGCTGCCTTTATAAGGTCCGCAATGGTATCCTTAACCATCGGAGTAGTGTCAACCGAATGAGATTCCTTATGCCCAAATTAATCTAAAAAACACAGTTTGCATTTCTCTGAAGGAGAGTGTGAAGAAAAACACTTGCATTCCTGCATTCTGAGTAAGCTATTACGGAAGTGATTTTGGCAATACATCTTGTCTAATGGCTGTGAATTCATCCTGGGTAATCAGTTTTTCTAGTTCTTTTAGATACAAAAACACAAAAAAAGAATATTATATCTTCCATGCAAAAATTAAACGGATCAATGCAATAAAATCGTAAAGCTAAACTCCAGGCAGCATAATTTCACAATATAAATCCCCTTCTCCTACCCTGTTTAATGAAACAATACAGTTGTTTTTTCTTCTCTTGCTCAGTTATAGAGATATTCTAATTTATAATCCCTGTGATGTCATTACAGGGTCTCCTCTAGAAGTACCCCTATCTGGAGCCTGTGGGAGGGGCTGTTAGGGCACTATGTGTCTTCCTGTAAATATAAGGTGCCCTGTCAAAGCTAGTGTGGGTAGGTTTGTGGGCACCTGCATGGTCAGTAACAGGGGAGCAAGAAACTCCCCTATCATGTCTGCAGCAATCCAGCTGTACAACAAAGGAATGCTGCAATGTTATTCTATAATAAGCACAACACATAAGGTTTCTTACTCCCATTGGAGCAATCTTCTATGGTCTCGTACTCACACATAAATAAAACAGTTGTCCACTCCTTTCCTGCTGTAACAGCCTTCAGATCATATTTAGATCATATTTTACTACAGCAAGCTTTCTCTCCATTCAGCTAATAAACAGTGTCAAACAGTATTAGCTTAAAGCAAAGAAAGTTTGTTTTGTTCGTAAAATATGATCTAAATGCTGTCACAGTAAGAGAGGAGTGGACAGTTTTATTTATGTGTGAGAATAAGGAAGGTATTAAGGAATCTTATCCAAGTGGTTGAATTGCGTAGTGAAAAACAGTGCCGTCGGTGTAGGAATGTGTCTTCCTGTAATACATGCAAAATAAAGGTGGCCATAAACTTTACACTTGTAAAGTAATTAAAAAAACGTACGATCTGCCCATCTTGGACAGGCAGATCGTACTTGCGATCTACGCAAGCCCGCCCCCCTGAGGGGCGGGCTTCCGATGACTGCAATGCTCAACGGGCAGTGTGCGCGTGCGCACACCGGCCCGTGCGACGGTTATCTCACGGTCATGCTACAAACCAGCCGAAAATGGTACGATTCTTGGCTGGTTTTTGAACATGCTTGAAATACAAAAGTCGTGCGACAGTAGAAACGGTCGCACGCCTTCCATACACTTTGCGATTATCGTACGATCGCAGGATTTCCCGCGATTATCGTACGATAATCGTGCAGTGTATGGGCACCTTTAGAGGCAGAGCACAGAGGAGCTTGGCTGAACTGTGAGAAAGAGGTAGTGTAGGTAGTGTAAACCTTGACAGCACCTGAAGCTCTTATCGGGCAAGTGGTAACTTCAAAACTGCCACAAAAGGAGCAATTATATGGCCAATCGCCCAGCACTTGGGAGCAGGCTGTGTTGATTGGTAGTATAGACAGGATATGGGTTCCTTCTGACTAATAGAAGGCAACTTAAAAAGCTAGTTTAAAGGATCCACGGACCAGTGAAGAAATAAAAAAAGAGCACATTTTGAAAAGATATACAATGAATTAGCTGTGCACCTTTTACCAGGTCACCTTTTACTTTAGTGAACTTACCCCAGGGGTGTGGAAATGTAAAAAAAAATACTTGTTCCAGGGGGCCCAATCTGCTCGTCTCTCATGACAAACTACTTGACGGACAGACAGGCTGTTACAAGTGATCTGGGCAGCTGTAACAGCCCTGCATATCCGCAATGTAGAAAAAAAACCCCACCTGCCTGGTGCTCGGAACTGAATGTCCTGGGTGTTGGCAATAGGAATTCCGCACCCCTGTGACCCCTACTGTATGCCTCTGAACACTGCATTAAATATAACATGGCTGTCATAGCCCAAATTAGGAGCCCAGTGCAAGATCTTAGAAGATTCTTCCAATATATGTTGTTACTCCCGTGAGCTCAAAGAGTTGAATAGCACAAAGCATACTTAAATACTAGGTCAAGAGAATCACACGCACGCACAACTCACAAACAAAGGTTGAACTTTATGGACCTGTGTCTTTTTTCAACCTAACATACTATGTAGCTATGTAAGAGAAGCACAGTAGTCAACAAATGGGCATGGAAATATAAACCCATTCCATTGCTTGCTCTTGCACCATAATAGATAGCAAAGGCTGGAATACAAAAAGTACCAGAAAAGATAAGGCAGGCAATGCTTTATACTGTTACAAGAGACAGGCAAGTGTGAAAGAGAAAAGAGAACTTCAAGGGGGCAGAAGTACAAGAAAGTTAATCATAATTAGGAAAGACCAAAAGCAAGAAATGAAAAGAAGCAGCAGACCTGACAAAGACCGCATGTCGTCATTCCGTCCATCAGCAGCTGTTATGGATATAGCAGAAGGCAGGCTTGCGTTGGCATTCAAAGGGTTAAAAGCATTGGTATTGAGTGCTGAGCGGTCTTCCCACTGCTCATCATATTTACCCATTAGGGCCTTCCTAATTATGGCCTCCAACCCTATGTTGCTACCGGAGCTCTCCTGCACAGACTGCGTCCTGCAACTGATTGGGCCTAGACGGAAAACAAGAAAAAATAAAAGGAAACTATTATTCAAAGTGGTCATGTACTATGGCTCGGAAATCAGTGTCCTACACGTAACACTTTTTCACTGCACTGTCAGCAAGGTTAATTTTCTGGTAAAACTTATAGGCTATCAGCAGAGAATGAATACCACAACACCAATGCCTGGTGTGAAATTATAAAAAAAAAAATCCATTCACTAGTGGTGAGACAACTGAGGCAATAAAGCATGCCAAATCTATTTCTTTGGAAGGTGTGCACTTAGTTTAGGGTACTGGTAGGTAGCCTGTTAGGTATTATAGGCCTTTTAAGACATCTCAGTTAGTGAAAATATAGGATTTTTGTACTTGCTTTAAAATTCTTTTCTTGGAATTAATTGAGAGGTACAGCTTGATGATAATTTAGCAACCTAGGGTTATACTGCTACCTACTGGAGAAATGGACACAAGGCACATGGAAAGCTGGAGGCCAGCACCCCCTTGAGGCTATAAACCCTCCAACCTGCACAGTTGTAGCAAGCAGTACAAAACAAGAATAAAATAAATAACCTAAGGCAGGGCTCAAAATTTCAAGTCCTGAGCTACTAGCCAGGCCTTAAGAGTTACTAGCCACCAGTTGCCCCACCTAATCCTTAGCCTTCCCCGGCTTTAACTCCGCCCCTAAACACACCCTCTTAAATAATCTTATGATAATTCTTGTCTTATGATAGTTTCAGCATGTAAACGGTAGATTAGGGATTCCTGCGGCGGGAAAACGCAAGTTCCTGACACAGGAATCTCTAATCACACCTGAAATATACTGTAGGTGTGAATGGGGCCTAATATATACATACACTAAAGGTGCCCATACACCTGCCGATAATCGTACGATAGTTGTGGGTGATTCGGCGATCGTATGATAATCGGCAGATGTATTGGCAGCGTGCGACCGCTTCTACTGTAAGGTCGCACGTCTTTCGTCTTCCAAGCACGCTGGAAAACCTGCCGAAAATCGTACGATTTTTGGCAGGTTGGTGGCGTGGTCGTTAGACGAATGCCGCACGGGACGGTGTGCTCAAGCGCACACTGCCCGCTCAGCACTGCAATCATCGGTAGCCCTCCCCTCAGCAGGGAGGGCTTGCGATGTTCGCAAGTATGATCTTCCTGTCCAAGATGGGCAGATCGTACGAAATCTTAATGACCTTACAACCATCGCACAACGAAAGTCGTGCGATGGTTGTAAGGTGTATGGGCAGCTTAAAACACAATAATACACTTCTCAACGTTACAACCCCCCCCCCAA
>NW_017306281.1:3263097-3283014 GCF_000935625.1 Nanorana parkeri
CCCCCCACACATAAAATATCACCAGTATACTCAATGAACTGTGAAAATATGCATTTCTTGGCTGAATGAAGAAACTTCTAGAATTTTAGAAGACTTTTAGAATTTTAGGACTGTCAAAAAGAGAACACCAGTATACTTGAACTCGAGAAAACCTGTGCTCATTGGCTCACTGGAGAGGCCTCCTGGATTTCACTATCTGGCTTGAATCTACCAGCAGCTAATAGTAGAAAATGTTTCCAGAATAACAGAAAACAGCAGAGCTAAAGGAAACAAACATCTATTCTCCTGAGAACTATAAGCGCAGGTGTGAAGCGGAAGGAGTTATAGCCTCAAGGGGAGCTGGCATTCAGTTTTTTCTCTAGTGTCCATTTCTCCTGTGGATGGCAGTACAACCCTAGGTTGCTTATTTCTCATCAAGCTGTGTCTCTCAGTACACGAAATGTTGGCTAAAGAAGGCTTATATGACCTGTTCTGTTCCTCGGTTTTTAAATTCTCCATCTTAAGCATACTGACAATGGATCGTGGAAATATTAAAAGAGATGAAGGGAAATAGGATTTTTGACTTACCAGTAAAATCAATTTCTTGGAGTACAGTACAGGACACAGGCAGATTTAGAATTGACTGGAAAAATGCAGGTATCAACAGGTGATTGCACATTGGTAAGAGCGGTGAGGACCCACATAAAACCCCTCTAACACCCAAAAATCCTTAAAGATATCCCTGATAGGTTCAAAGAGAGCTTGTTATAGAGATAAAAGCACCAGATTGAGATCCCACAGCATCACTGGAGGTCATCAAGGAGGAACCTCATGTGTGACCCCCTGCATAAAGGCCACTGGAAATAGATGGCCAAGACCGATATTTGTTCCTTGGTAGTACTCAGGGTCAGGCACTAATGCAACCCTGATTGGAGAAAGGCCAAAATTTGTCCAGGAAATACTTCTCAGGATGAAACTTCAGCTGTTAGCACCAGACAAGGAAGCCCTTCAGGTACTACAGTATACCTTGGGGGAGGTGGACTTTCTAGCCTGCAAGAGTGCAGGAATAACTAAGTCAGAGAGACCTCTAGCCCTCAGGACCTGGACTTCAACATGCAAGTTATCAAATCCAGCGACCGAGAAGCAACCACAGGGAGTCTGCCAGCATCCGAAGAATGTCGATATACCATACTCTTCTGGGCCAGTTATGAACTATGGGAATCACTGAGATGACCTCCTCCTCAATCTTGTGAAGCAGACAAGGAAGGATCTTCAAGGGAGGAAGGACATAGATCAGGAAGAATTGATCCCACAGGGTTACCAGAACATCCAACAAGAAGGTTCATAGATCCCTGGACCAGGATACAAACCTATCCAGCTTGCAGTTTAATCTGGATGCCAGGAGATCCATGTCTGGTTCTCCCCAGTGGCAGCAAATCTCCTGAAACACATCGGGCTGTAGAGATCATTCTCCTGAGTCCAACCGCTGCCGACTTTGAAAGTCCATCTGTCAATTGTTCACTCCTGGAATCTGCACAGTGGTCAAGGCCAGGAAATGAAGTTCTTCCCAGGCCATCTCTTTGAGCCGCACAACTTCTTGAGGGTTGATGTACACTACGGCTGTGGTATTGTCGGGCTGCACCCTCACTGGCTGCTTTTGAAGGTGACCTGTTAAGTGCTGAAGGAAAATGTCGAATCGCTCCCTGCTCCAGAACACTGATTGATTGTCCTGATTCTATTGCCGACCATGTCCCCTCTACAGTCGAGGTCCTGAGGACACCTCCCCATCCCAACAGGCTGACATCCATCGTCAGAACAGTGCCATGAAGTGGAAGGAAGGACCTCCCTGTTTCAATGCCAGATTAGAGATCCACCAGAGCAACAAGAGTCCCGCCTTGGCTTAAGAACGATCGAGAAAGTGAGTGAGTTTGTTCCACGCGGCCAGAATGCTCAGCTGAAGTGCTCTGGAGTGGGACTGAGCATGTGGCACAGTCTTGAAGTAGGGCACCATAAGACCCAGGACCCACATGTAGAACCTCACTGGTTTTTGGCTTTTAGGGTCCTTACTTGCGAACATGGAGACAGAACCCTTACTAGGGGCAGAAACAACCAGGCTTGGTTTGTGTCCAGGAGAAGACCAAAGTATTCTAGACAGTAAATGGAATCCAATGTCGATTTCTAGAGGTTGAGAACCCATCTTAAATGCTGCAGTGTTTCAATTGTCCTGTGGATCGCTGTCCACAGAGTCAGTTCCCACTGGGCCTTCAACAGAAGTCTGTCCAAATTTCCCATAATGTGGATACACTGAGAGGCCAATAGTGCAAGGACAGGAGATAACACCTTTGTGAATACCTATAGGGTCATAGAAAAAGCTAAAGGTAAGTGCCACAAACTGGAAATATCCTTCTCCCCAAGACAAAACACAGAAAGATTCAATGCAGAGGAAAAATGGGACATGTAGGAAGGCATCCTTGATATCCACAAAAGCAAGAAAATCTCCCTCTTGAATAGAGGCAATCACTGTCTGTGCCAATCAAAACTCATGGATCAGCAGAAACTTGTTAAGAAACTTTAAGTTCAGGTTTTGGGAGTAAAACCCCTGGAACCTCTCCTCCTGAGGGACATGCACACTGACTCCTGATGTCAGCAAAATGCAGCAAGGCTCTCTGTAGAGCACCTTTCCACTGAGGAAAGGAGGGCAGATTGGAATGCATAAATCAAGGAGGGGGTGTAGGACAAAAAAACTCTAATTTGTAACCCCCTAACTATCGAGTGTACGCACAAATACTCAACATCTCAAATCGAAATGGCAGCAAAGGCCAACAGATGTCCCTCACTTGCAAAAGTAGGGGCACTTACACCCCCTGTCAGGGTTTCTTACCCTGCCTTGTCCAGTTGCTTACAGCAAAGCTGGGCGTTTTCGCACACTGTCGTTGCTCTTTGGCACCCTCTTATGTCCGCACACATCATCACTCTGCTGCACTGCTTAGACGCCTGGATCATTCCTGTCTCGCAGTAATGTAGGCACCAGGTCACTATACACTGAGTGGCCAGATTATTATGACCACCCCATCAGTACTTCGTTGGGCCACGAGATAACTCCACGAGATGTTGAAAGGTGATGCGAGGAATCTGACACTGCACTGTTGCCCTTCTGTTGTCTTGTACCAGTCTTGCCACTCTCCGTTCTGCCCTAACATTGACGAGTCGCTGACGGCCACAATTCGCACGTTCAGACCCAGATTTTCGGCTGACAGTCCAGTCTTTAAACACTTTACCAACAGCTGCTCTTGAACATTTAACGAAATTCTGCTGTTTTGCTGATACTCGCTCCATGGCTTGAGCGCCAACAATCATCCCACGTTCAAAGGCTGTTAAATCGCGTTGTCTACCCATATCTTCAGAAAAAAATCACTTCTACTGTCGTGGTAAAGAACCTGATTCCCTATTTATAATGGCCTGGCCCTCTAGAAACTTCAGCGCAAAATTATAGCTAATTTGCCAACAAACGTCAGGTGGTTATAAAAATCTGGCCACTCAGTGTATAACCTTCACCTTGTGCATTCAGTCTCCACCCTTGTGTTTGTTCTGATCAAACAAGTGTGCTGCTGCCCGATTACCATGTATGATCCTGGTTCTGGCTGACTGATCGCCTGGTTCCTGACTTCGGCTTTGTTTCAGTTCATCCTGCTCTCCATGCTCTTCAACCTGGCTTGGTTGACTACCCGGTACAGGCGACGTCCTGGACTTTCTCTTTTGTTTTTGCCATTTATCTTTATTTATTTTATCTGTTTTCAATAAACTCATTTAATTTTTTCTGTCTGGTTTCTTAGGTTCCCTAACACTCCCTTATTGTGAGGAGGTCTTGGTTGCCGTTTTGGAAAGCTCTGGGTTCAGGGCTTTGCGTATGAACTGGAATCCAGGTTTTCCCTTAGAGGTGGAATTACCTGTAAGGAACTATTTCTAAGAACTCTTTCTGAGCAAAGCTGAGTAAGACTCACTGGGAGGAACCATATGTTTCTTCTTGCTGGGTTAGAGAGTTCTCTTATTACCAGTAAACTTCTTGATGAAGATATGCAAGTCTTCTCCAAAAAGACGCTCTTCTGCGAAAGGAATGCTCTCCAGATGTTTCTTGCAAGCCGGTTTTGCTGAGCAATACTTAAAGGAGAACTACGAGGTGAGTGAAAATCACTCAACCTCATAGTTCGAGCGACGTGTGACAATGAAACTGTCACAGGTCGGATCAATAGATCGGAAAGTGAGCAAATGCAAACCGTCGCTCGCTCACTTCTCGATCTCCCTGCAGAGAGCGGCGAACGTCAGTCACCGCTCCCCGCAGGGATTCCCCCCTCCCCGCTCCGATCCTCCAGCTGACTGGAGGAATGGACGGGGGAGGGACGTCCACAGCTGGCTCTGCCGGTAGATAGGCAGAGCCAGCTGCCATTCACAGCTGGGTGGATCTCGACAGCATTGTCAGGATCCGTCACGGCTGTGGTGGTCACAGTATACCTCGAGCTGTAGCTTGCGATATACTGAGCTTTGGGTCACTGGAGGAGGTTAGTATATGTCCTCCCATGAACCTAAACAGAACTATGGGGAAAAACACTTACCCCACAGTTCTCTTTTAAGTCACATTTGCTTATGCATCTGTATGAAAAGGAGTCCCAATCTAGAAAGTTGACAAAATATGTCATCTAAGCCATACATGTAGTAGTGAAGAGCCGCTGGCAGAAGTTCCAATTGACTTAGGACCGCAGGGTCTGAGGCCATGGACCTAGGATCACGTGCCATGCATTTAGTCCAGACCACCAGGGTCTGACATACCTCCATAGAAGCCACTGCCAGCTGTAGGGTAGCCCCAAAAAGGCAAAGTAGGCCTCTAACAACCCTTCAAGGTGCTTATCTACCGTATCCTTAAAGGCTGCCACATTCTCCACTGGTACAGTCAGGGATTTGTTAAGGCATGAGATACCTGCATCCACCTCTGGCACCACCCACTTTTTGAGGATTTTTTCCTAAAGGGGCACTGCTGTGCAAATCATTTAAAAGGAACAAATACTTTTTCAGGATGCTGCCAACCTGCATAGTGCACCTCCTTTACCTGGCAGTGTGTTGGGAAGAGCTTAGTGGGCTTCTTATTCTTATGGGAACCCATACTGATGACCCCTTGGCCAGTGTACAAACATCTGATGATACTTGCGTATTACCCAGTTGTCTCTGAATCTATGTGTGTTCTCTACAGCAGTGGTTCTCAACCTGTGTAACCTCAGGACCCACATTTGTTCCTGGTCATTAAGTCGCACTGCACTGCGTGCATTGCTTGTACAACTCCCTTGCGTGCCCTGTAGAGGTGCTGGGAGCCAAAATTTGATGTCACCATGGCACCTCTATAGGACATGTGAGGAAGCTGTAACCAATGCACGTATAGATGAAGCTCCCTCAGGGCCATAGCCCAATCCCATCCCACCTCAAGCAGACACTCAGCGCCGGGCAGCATATTTTGAATGGCTGCTTAGCGCAAGAACTGACAGTGCTGTGCTAGGGGGAGCAAGACGAGCATCTCACCTAGAAAGGTGGAAGGCATGCTGCGACCCACTAAAAACGCAGTGGTGACCCACTTTTGGGTCACGACCCTCCAGTTGAGAACCAAGGCTCTACAGTATGATCAAGACATACAGTTTTAGGGCAATGTGGTAGATTTATTCCATGCTTGCTGCAACCGATCAGGCGTTATCTTTTAACCCACACAAGAGACAGTCACAATCAGGTTAACATTGGCAGCAATTACATTCTCCTTTTTCCTTAATCAAATAAAATATAGCTTTTCAAACTTTCCTTTTTCCATTTTATAACAGCTGCTTTTGTTTGTGGCTGCTTGAAGCCAGGAAGAGGGTGCTGGGGTCTGATCTGTACACAGATACTGATGTGTACCACTTTCTATCCAACAATCCAGTTAGTGTTAACCAAATGAGTAATCTTAGCATCCAAAAAAAATGGCTGTGGAAGTTTAGATGGGGCATCAAATACTGCTCAGGCTTAATGGGGCATCAAATACTGTTCAGGCTTAAAGAATGCTAGCATCCTGACACAAGTGAGCTTTAAGAGAACTAAGAGAGTGAATTACACTTATCCCTATAGAGCCAACATGCGACGCTGAAACTGTCACACGTCGGCTCTATTGATTGGGAAGGGAGAAAAAACATACCACTGATCTGTCACTTGTCGATCATCTCCCTGCAGAGAGGGGTGACTGTCAGCCAGTGCTCCCCCCGCAGGGATTCCCCTCTCCTCCAGTGCTGACTAGAGAAACAGACTGCAGAGGGGGCGGGCATAGCTGGCTAGAGAGGCAGAGCCAGCTGTCAATCAGCCAGCTGGGTGGGTCTGGGCAGTATTGGCAGAATCCGTCCTGTCTGCGACGCTCTCAGCATATAGCGGGCAATAGCCCACTATATGCTGAGTTTTGGGTCACGAGAGGATCCAGTATATGTCCTCCCGTGACCCTGAGTAGAACTATGGGCAAAAAAGGTTGCCCCATAGTGCTCCTTTAATAATACAGCTGATGAACTAATAAGTGATATGGGCACAAGTGCGACAATCAGATCTAATCATTTCAGAATAACTGGCTAGTAAAAGAATAAATAAATGTACTACCTGATCCTGTAATTGCTGGCATGTTAAATATTTCTGTTCCCGGTTGTCCAATGTCTGAAAAGTTAATTAAAAAAAACACAAATCTAAATCACAGTAAAATAAAAAGCATTTGTATCACTTAATTTACAAAACATCACGAAAAAAATCAAACATCGGGGTTCATTTAATAAAACACTGCAAATAGCCAGAGCAGAGAAAAATATATCACGTCTCCTGTTCATCCAAGAAACTTTTTTTCCCATCGCTAAACTTCAGAAAATCAATTTACCAGTAAATCTAGTTTAAAACTTGTTTTGTTTAATCACCTTAACTGCATCTGAAAGATTTTTTGTTCCCTGCCAGAAAACAGTCCCACAGGAATTGAGCCTAGCAAGCATATCAGATGAACCATTAGTCCCATAGATCAGACAGCATTTCGCTGCCTTTCAACATCAGATGTGCTGGTGGTGTAAAACTGTAGATCACTTCAGAGTGCTGAAAGATGATGTGGTTGTAGTGTCCCGTGATGATGATGACACAGCACTGCCTGTCAGTTCAGCTAACAGGTGAACTGAACAAAATACATTTTAGCAGTGAAAAGTACACCTTAAAAATACAGAACCTTTATAGTATACCTTTATTGCGGCATGCTGTGCCCTGGCAACATAGCAGGTAAAATCTCAAAAGACAGCAGACTTGTAAAGGAGCAAGCCTATCTGACTTTGCCCCAAAACAAATTTTCAAACCCCCCCAAAAAGCTAAACTTCTTCCATGTGAAAAAACAAAATGTGGAAACTCTTACTATACTCTGGCTCATTCCTGTTGGCTGTACTAAGCTTTTTAATGATTTCTTGTTTCTTGGATTTAACCATAGCAGAGGTGCTCTCAGTCAGCTTACTGAAGAACGCCGGGGGTTGAGCGCTGTTCCCTGGGGATTTCGAACCCATTCTGTGGAGAAAGACAACTCAGGTTATAAAACCATTATAAAACCTAAATGACAAGTTTCTAGCAATTATAGGTTACTTGAAAAGGCAGTCCACCCTAAGCTGATATTTCAGTTAAAAGCCCTCTAAAAATGTTTAAAAACTTTCAAATGACTGCACTTAGTATGTGGGAAAACTACTGAAGAACCCTTTGGCACAATACATAAGTATAAATCTGAACTCTGGAGGGTAATTACAGCAATGTGTACCTTAGGAACCCCATATTAAGTGCAGAAAAAGAGAGTTATGGAGTCGTTTGCAAAAGAAGGGCCTGCCACTTTGATGTTGCAGCAGGCTTTTGTGGGACTGCCAATCCCAGCAATCCAATATGCAGGGACAAGGCTGGTTTGAACTGAACTGTCTTATGTTTGCACATGTAAGTATAAAGGTATAAAAGGCTACACTTTGGCCACATCCTCCCAACTTCTTATACTGATGTTACCCTCTAGATACACCACTGGCAACATTCTAATATTCTATAAACAAAGACACTGGGACATTCTCCTATACCTCTTCAGTTCTTTCAAAGTGAGAATTTATACCTAAGAGCAGGCCTTCCGCCATCAAGAAAAAGTAAAGCATTTTTCATTTTTGTCCATTGAGAGAAAAAGGAATTCTGAACCATTTGGGTTATATTGCTGCCACGTACTGGATATTGGGACACTGTCAAACAGAAACAAATGTTGAAGGTCAGCTTCTCGTCTAACCCTGCCTCTAACCATCATGTTTCAGTTTTTTGCTAGTGTCGTAGGAGGTTGTATGCTTTTTTTCTCAGATAAAAAGTAATTGCAGTATTTACTAGCTTTTTTTTTTCTTCATACACCACTAATCTTTTTCTTCTTTTGTAATTTCATTCAAGACTTCCACACCACTGCTGGAGCTAGTCATTACATATCTTGATTGACGCATCCTCATCATGAGCTTTAGAGGGCATACCTGGACTCTACTGGCCTGAAAGAAAGGGGGGTATGCTAGAATATGGCCTCCAGGCACTTTCCAGACCTGAGTGTAATAGGAAAGTTATCAGTGGATCACTTTTTGGGTTAAGAGCAGTGGCACAGCCTTGGGCCCCATTCACACGTAGCGATTTCCGGCGTGATATCGCGCATTTGTGCCACGCGATATCGCGAGAAGTCGCCGGCTAATGATATTCAATGGAGCTGTCTTAGCTCCATGTCGCTCATCGCGGTCGCAAGTCGCTTCTACAGGACCCTTTTTTCGGCAGATTTTGCTTTTTTCTAATGGAGCCCGACGGAGAAGGTCGCGCTATCGTCGCTGGAACGTCGCCCCGAAAAGCGATATCCCGGCCGCTGCAAAAGGTATGTCGCTACGTGTGAATGGGGCCTTAGGCAAAACCCTATCTCCAAAGACCTACTCTGTGAGTAGGCCTATGAACATGCCAAGTCTAGTCTGGAATGTGACCTTCAGGCACTAGACACTGCATTGTGGAACTTTTCACAGGTGATAAGGTGATCGTTCCTAGCTCTCTGGCTAAGGTCCCTCCTACTAGTGCCACAGCTGTGGACACTTCGCTGGATCAGAGAGGCTCAGATGTCTTGTGCACAGGTTTGCTTGTCCTACTGTTTTCTGGTGTTGCTGCACCAGTATAGGGTGGTTGTCTTCCCACTCCTGTCTATTTTGGGGTACTTCTTGTAACCTTTTCCCCCTTTGTCAGTTTTCAGACTTAAGGGGGTTTCATTGGGGTTATCTTCAACCCATTCAACCCTTGACTATCCCCTTGAGGTATTATGATACATACAGTAGTTCTCTACCTTCGTTATCTCATACAAGATTGGAAGGCTATCCTAAACATCCCTACTCCTTCTTGGATCCTCTTTTCCCTGTTTCTGAAGTGTAAGACTTGGGCTTTTTGCCATCTTTAGACCAGCTGGTCTTACTTTATAGACCTGTTCACTGTTACCTTGAGAATCTGTTGATAAGCTGGGAAACCCTCAGTTTTCCCTTTGTTGACTATTCCTGTTGTTGGTCTGGTCTCCCTATTTGGATAGCTATATCACTTCTCCTGTTGGTGGTTGCTTTGGCTCACAGCTTCTACTGGTGAGGAATTAGTGTCCTTGAAGGCAGCAATTCTCTTTGGAAAGTTCCCATGTCCTGTAGGGAACTTCACTTCTTCTGGTTCAGATGCAGGCTTTGGTCCTTTTGGTTACGGCAGAAGGCTCCATGTTAAAATTGGCGGCAGCTGTTGCCCACCCCTTAGATCAGGGATGTCCAAACTCCGGCCCTCCAGCTGTGGTGAAACTACAAATCCCATGAAGCATCTCTCTCCGGGAGTCATGTCTGTGGCTGTGAGAATCTTGCAAAGCCTCATGGGATTCATTGTTCCACCACAGCTGGAGGGCCGCAGTTTGGACATCCCTGCCTCAGATGGACTCCTTTTGAAGTCCCAATTGTTTCTGCATTCCTGACTGGAATGACTGAAATTAATGCATGACTGTTAGAAGCGGGATAATGCAGGGGCTGGCCCTCAATATTTTTTTCTGTTGTGTTCCAAACCAGCAGCACATGACCCAACTGTTTCAGAATTCCTAAATTCCTGTGTCCCTCAAAGGGCTTCAAGAAAAAGATTTTACAGTAAGTAGAGATATGTTATTTTTATGTGAATATCATTATGTTTTTGTATTACTGTAAAACTATTTACCTTACCATTTGAGTCCCATTCATCATTTTAAAACAGCACAGGGATAGCGGATATTTGCCCCATCTCCCTTTTTAAAACAGCAGTACCTGCAGGTCTAAGGCTGGAACTACCAGGGATAAGGCTAGAACCCTGCATATATCACAATGTAGCGTTGAAAGAAAAATATTTTTTTTTTCTAATTTGTTTATTTATTTCAAATAAAAACCAAGGAAATAATTTGTTTCCAAATTATTATACAGGATTTATAAACTTAAAGCCCCATCTGTCCCAACAAAAACTATGTATAATAAGTTAAAGTACAACTACAAAACCTAAAAGCTATAACTGCAACCAAAACACCACTAAAACGAGAAAACCACTTTAGGAGATATGACATTTAGGGAACAACTAAAAATTACATAAGCATTTACTATGTTTTTACACGTCAGTTTTGTCATGGTATCTGGCAGGACCAGTCCATGTTATACATCTGCTGCTAGTATATCGGTTCTTCGCTGTGACATGTGTGAATGATACGGTATGCCAGTACATACATGCATGCATACATGAGCAACGTTTGTGAGTAGTTTTTATCTTTTTACTATTAAATAAATTCAAAGTCACTGTCCTTTTTGTTTGTTTTAAATGTATTTGGAGATTTCCCTGTCAGATGTGCTCTGCTGCCTCCCTCCAAGAAGACCATTTTGTTTGAAGAGAGTGATGGCACACTGTCAGCGCTGACTATTATATGTATATGATGTTGATGGTCAGGTCTATGTCTACTATATTCAGTCCTCTTGGAAACACAAATATGTTTGAAATCTAATGATACAGAAGCACATAATATAGATTTTGTTTGCTTCTAGCAGGTCTTGGAATAAAGAAAGCAGTTTAATTTTTAAATAAAGAATCATAATTATTTGAGGCAAAGGCAACATTGTCGTATTATACCAATTTAGTTGTTATTTCATTATAGAAGCAAGTTATCTATTTCAATACATGCGATTATATGCACGAGCATTAGACCCACCCATATTCTGCAATTATTGATAAATGGCTATCTCCCATTAGTAGTTGCTACTCTACAGTATGCAATTAGCAGAGGATAGTTTCATCAAAAGGCAGCTAGAAAAGCAATTGGAGGGCAGAGTTTGACTGGATATTAATGGGAAAAAAAGGCTGGCATGCTTTAAGAGTGCATTACCTTGGTTCTGTTTGCTCTCCCTCTCTATATAAAGTGGGATATGTGGAACTTCTAGTATACTCTGGCTGTCCCATGCCATCTGGTGGAGAAATAGGGTCGATACCATCTTCTGATCCACTCAGCGCAGAAACTTTGTTTTGATCTGGTGATCTAAGGATCAACGAAGCTTAGATTCATCTACTGTTCAAAGGAGTTTTAAAATAGCTTTTCTACTTACAAATAGAAAGTGGAAGACCTGTTGGTACATTCACTTGGTTACCTGTTTGAATAGTGCTCTGAACATGGTTGATAAAAAGGGTTCATGAAACTGTTAAAAGGAGCAGCTTCAAGCACTAGTAGCCTTAGAGTAATTCAAACAGATGATCGGCGGCAGCAAAATTCCATCCTGACAGCAGCAGGGGTGATATACCTCAGATTTTTCACTTTCTATTTAAAAGTTGAAAACATGCAAACTACACTTAACAGGGTCCAATTACAATGCTTCAAGAAAAAAACAACAGCTTGAACACTCATGTGAGCATATTAAAGAGAGGTAACACTATTACTGTTTTTAAAGATAATACCCTCTTTTAGTAGATGGCAACTATAACCGTAGTCTTTCCTGCAAGCTCTGCTTTTATCCTGGAGCTACCTTCTCTTTAGGATCCACTCACCTTTTTTCTCCACTGCATCCTGGAGATGCTCTTGAAGTCTGACCTGCTTCTTGTTGTTGAAGGACAGTGTCAGTGGGGTTCTGCCTTAGATCCAGCACAGGGCAGCCGGCATAATACAATGGTGCTGAGACTTGTTGGTGTAGCTGCTGTGGATGGTGCCGTGTATAATCCTGTGTAATAACCTCCTGAATTAAAACACATGAAGTATTTAGCTTATGACATGCAACTCGATGTCATCTTAATTATCAATACAGGAACATCTTCATATAATAATACAGCAAAACATTAATTTCTTACATTCTTCTGAATGTTGCACTACACACCTTCAAGATTTTAAGTCGTACAACCTCTAGTTTATGCTCCATAGGAATATATAGAGAAAGCAGAGGCAAGTGGCACATGAGGCCCTCCCAAATACTCACCTGGGCTCATCACACATTAATGGGATAGAGAAAGCAATATCATATGTTATTTTACAGTAACCAATTACAGATCAGTTTCAGCTAGTATAACTATACAAGGCTGTTATAAACCTGTATGAAGTTGCTGGTTATGGGTCTAGTTTCCTCTTCCATCCATCACTGAATGTGTATGTGGTAGAATAATCTGTATTGATGGACAGTACAATATGTACTCTTCACCTTTTATTTTGATTTGTAACTCATCATAATAATAATAAACTTGTGACGGCTGTCCACATGCAGCCTATCACTCTACTTGCAGGTGCTTCACATTAGGCTGCAGACAAGGGGAAAGTTTCACTATTTTAAAAACCTTCTTTGAAGGACCAATGGAAAAAGTCTGCATCTCCCATGAGCACCTCGGGTGTAGGCTTGCTTTGCTTTCCTCAATATAACAATGAAAAGGTAACACATACACTAATATGCTGAGCTAGGGTGACTACACGTTGACTTTTCATATGAGACCCAGACTGTGGTGTGTGACACGGGGACTGCTGGCCATCACTTTTCTGCCGCAGATGTCCTTCTGATACATGCTTCGCAGACACTGTTTGGAAAAAAAAAAGATGCAGAAATTGTTTTACTATAACATATATAGCAGCATATTTATATTGTATCTTCTTCCTGGTCTCGCAAGACTGTCTGATTATTTCCCACAAAAATGACCATATTATTCCGGTAGTAATTAGATTTAATAAGCTGAAGGAAAATCAGCAAAAACCTTTTAAAAATGACTCTGCTGTGTATGTTTTGCTACCTCTTGTGGTAGGTAATTCAAAAATTTGACTCACTGTTACTTTAAAGAACCCCTTCCTATATGGATGGTAAAAAAGTTGATCTGACAAATGTTTATAGTAACTGTTGATATATTTACACATATTAATTAGAACTCTTTTTTTTATAGCAAACTAAGGATGACTAGTTTTACTAATTGTTTATTTTAAGTGAGACATTCCATTCCATTTACTTGAGTGTCTTTGTTCCCCCGTTTGTCCTTTTCACTTGATAGTGCCCAGCCTTGTAGTTCATTTTCTAGATCTGGCATTACAAGTGACTTTAAGGCCAAATTTACAGGTGAGTATTATACTCACAGCACAAGTTTTACCTTCCCTTGGAAATATCCTAAGACTGTATATGCTTTTTTAAGCTGCTACATGGGTTTTAGTGGGGTTCCTAGCCTTCTTAGTAATGATAAGTCGTCCTTTAATCACACACTACTGGACCAAGCTGCTTTCTATTTAATGCACTGGGACTGATGCCTTTAGCACTGCCTATGTGCATAAGCTTAAATTTATCAACAAATGTATGTTTAGCCAAAACTTTGTTTTTTTTTTCAAAGTGGACTGTTCAGTTGTTGGAGATTTTCCTTCACTTTCTACTTGGTGAATCCATTGTCACCAGGACAGTAAGTGAATGGAAATCTCTCTATTAGAGCCCGAGTTAGCTGTAAAAACCTGACAGGGGTTCCTATAATTCTTCATGCTATTCAAAACTAAAAATTAAAGTGTATATGCAGCAAAAAAGAAATAAATAATTACTTATTTATAATTATTAAGCCTCTAGTACAACAAGACTGGGGACACAGAGTGCTGATATACCCTCTATATCTGGCATCTGTGCTGAGATTTTGACAGCTTTGAGCCTGAAAGTGCTCAGAACTGAGCACCTCTGTGTTGGGAGGAGATCAGGAATGGATGCTTCTGATCTTCTCCACTTGGCCAGCATCCTGAGCACCCTCGGCCATTCTGAAGCTCCCTGCACTGGTCTAGGCTCTCAGCAGGGAGAGGTGAGCCAAGGTATCAGGAGGAGAGGGGGTGTCATATGTGAGCAGCATGTAGAGGTGATCAGGTGGCTGCATAATGAGAGTACAGTGCGGTAGAGCAATGGTTATACATCAAATTCCACACTCCATTCCCACCAAAGCAGTGTGTAGCTCCCTCCTGGAAATCAGAGAGATCTCCAAAGGGTGCTGCAGCTGCACACATAGAACATACTGTATATCAGTGCATGCCCTGTATGGGGTATTGTGAAGGGAGATAGTACACATATTGTGGGCAGGAAGGGGTTTAAAACCGGTCCGAGGTTCTAACCTTTTAGTATTCTATTCAAATATTCCAAAACAATATATAGTTTTGGCTGAAGTTCCATTTCATCATCAATAAATATATCTAGCTATACATTTGAATATAATGTGCAACATTCAATAGTTTCAGTCACCTTGTTTGTGTCGCGATTCATGCTCCATGCGTGCGTTGTCAGAGTCTTGCACAGATACCCGGCCTTGCTTCTCGTGAGACATGCGAGGAGAACTCATAAGAGGACTAACTGCATCATGTCTGTCAGGGCTGTACCCACTTGGATATCCTAATCAGATGCACAGAGGTTAATAAATCTTTCCATTCAGTACTACCTACCTACTATAATGCAGCTGTGCAAAATGTTCTCACTTTGGTGGCCAAGATTCCTGTAAAAATTGGAATCCATAAGGAGACTTCAATTATACTATGCTACCAGTATGTGAAACCAGAAGAGCTCACGGCAAAAGGCCTTGGTGCCCTGGCAGAGAAATTTTGTATATGACTAGACCTTTTCTTTAGGTCATGGTTTACTGAGGATACCAACAGGTACAAATGTAACTAACTGATATTAATAGCTGTAAAGAATCATGGCAGATCTGCAGCATTGCCAGTTGTCATTACCTGTGACAAAATCATGGCAGGAGACATCATCTCTTGTAGGCGTCATTAGCTGCTGCATGTAGAGGTGTTACCTCTTAGCAGACAAGAGTCAGCAAAGACATACATCTCAACTTTCTGAGATGGGAAAGAGAGACACATTACAGCAGGGACGTATCCCCATTACACAGTCAATGGAGAGTTATAAAGTACTTTTCACCACTACAGTTGCTTTATAGCAGGGGTGCCCATTAGGTTGATCGCGCAGAAATCACTGGTAGATCGCGATGCCCCGTACTCCCGCCTAGGGGCTTCTCCTCTGGATCCCCGCTGCTCTCCCCATCTGTATGCAGCGAGGATACAAGGAGAAGTGAAGGAAGCGCTGCAGCTGGCGGCGGAGTGGTGGAGGAGGGAGACGCTATCACATAAGTAAAGGTGGCCATACACTTTACAACCATCGCAAGACCTTAGTCTTGCGATGGTTGTAAAGAAATTCTCGTACGAGAAAGGTACAGTGTATGGGCACCTTAAGGCTGAGCAGCGAGGGGAGAGAGAGAGACGCTTGGCCAGGTCTGACAGCCGGCGGCTCTCTTTCTCCTCACTGCTTGGCCATGCTGCTCTGACAGCGGCTCCCTCCACTTTCCTTCACTCCTCCTCGGATCTCCCGCTGCCTCTGCCCGGAATTATTTATAATAAAAACTATAAAAGGTGGGAAAAAAGTAATTTTCAGTTTCGGCCTGGCAAATTCTGCTGCGGGCGGTGTGTTGCAGTGCCATTTATTTCAATGGCTCCCTAAACACGCCTCCCACCCACAGTGTGATCGCCCGCACTGGAACGCATGGTACTGCAGTGCCGTGCGTTCCAGTGCAGTGCGATTGCAAAAAATTGTGCTTGTAGTTTTACTCTGAAGTAAACTTTATGTTTGTAACACTCCATTAGTGTATTTTATTTAAATTAAGGATTGTATTTTATTTATCTATTTTTATGCGATTAATCGAAAAATAATCAGCCAAATAATTGATTATGAAAATAATCATTAAATGCAGCCCTAAGTATTAGTGGTTAATACTTATATATTTTCATTATGGTAATGATGTTTCATTATGATAAGTCATTATGATGGTGCTGAATCTCCCTAAATTATGTACCACAATTTTCATGCAAACCTTTTCTTTTTATTAACCAGTTGACATCCGCGGTGTTAAACCCCCTTCCCATCCAGGCAATTTTTCAGTATTCAGCGCTGCAGTACTTTGACTGACATTTATTCCGTCATGCAACGCTGTACTGAAATGAATTTTATACCTTTTTTGGGGACAGATAGAGCTTTCTTTTGGTGGTATTTATTCACCACTGGGGGTTTTTATTTTTTTACTATATTAAGGAAAAATCCCCGAAATTTAAAAAAACAAAACAGTTTCCCCTATATTAAATGATAAAACATTTATTATTACCCAATTTTTTGGTAAAATATAAAAGACGGGGTCACGTCGGGTAAAAAGACAAACATGTCAAGCCTTAAAATTTCGTGCGCGTGCGAAACCTCAAAAACGATAATAATACCCAAAATTGCTGTTACCGCTCATCAGTTTAGTGTTATCAGTGATTGATGGCCCTAAAATGATTGCTCTCACTGCGACGTTCGCGGCGATATGTAACATGTGTAGCGCAATTGTAGTTTTTGCGCGCTGGGGCACTGAGCGCGTATTTACGTTTATAGGCGCGTAAACGTGACAGACGGCAAGTGGTTAAACGAATGACCTCTAATGTCCTGCCATTCTTTACCCAGTAAGAAAACAATTTTTAACTTTTATGAATAAAAAGGACTCTGGGAAAAACTATTCTTAACCCTGGTTGCAGGGCTACCCCCGCACTGCAAGGGTTAAGTGCTCATTTTCATCTAGGGTGTAAAATAAAAAGGCTTACAAGCCCCCCATGTGATAGCATCTTGGCAGTGACAGGTCCTCTTCAAGGTAATACTGGGTGTCCAAAAGACTCTTAGTATCACTTTTCCACCTTAAATTAGCTATTGAAGTGCAGATCGCACTTCAATAGCTTATTGCTCGGCTTCAGTAGCTGAGCAATTAAAGCTATGGAACCGGAAGTGATGTAAAGGTGGCCATACACTATACAACCATCGCAAGACCTTGGTTGTAAAGTGATTAAAAAAATGTACGATCTGCCCATCTTGGACAGGCAGATCGTACTCTCGATCATCGCAAGCCCGCCCCCCTGAGGGGCGGGCTTCCGATGACCGCAATGCTGAACGGGCAGTGTGCACACCGGCCCGTTCGGCATTTGTCTCCCGAGCACCGTTCAAACCAGCCGAAAATCGTACGATTCTCAGCTGGTTTTCTAACGTGCTCCTTAGACAAAAGACGTGCGACCGTACAGTAGAAACAGTCGCACATCCTCGTTCACACTGTTCGATTCTCGTACGATCGCGGGATTTCGGGCGATTCTCGTACGAGAATCGAGCAGTGTATGGGCACCTTTATCCTCATCGCTCCCATAGAGCAGGGAGGAGATCGGAGAACGCATGTTTGCCGCTCTCCTGCCCAGCTTCCCGCCGGCACCTGACATGCCGGGTCCCAGGCCCGCAGGAGGGGTAGTGGAGCACAGGAAACATGGCGGGGCTGTTGTGCGTGGGGAGCGGGCACTTTACCGGCGCATAGAAGTGATCTGCCAGCAGCTGAGCGGCCAGAATCACTCCCTTTGTAAAGCTGACAGTCGGCTTTACAAAAGGTAAACAGAGTAGCCGCCAGGAGTCTGTTTACAGGGCCGTGTTGCCAATGACCTACTATGGATGTCAGTGGACGCAAAGGGGTTAATACCACTTTAACCCCTGCAGTGCCTGGGTAGCTTCACTGCAAGGGTTAAGAATAATTTTTCTCAGAGATCTTCTTTAAAATCCATCAGTTGTTTTTTCCACTGTCTGTACCTCTGTGAGGAGGTTTCCATTCACTTCCTGTCAAAGAGACACAAAGGAAATCTTTTGAAACGGAAGGGAAATCGGTCAGCACACAATTAAAGACACACTGCTGTCTTCAAGAAATCATAATGAGTTGCTTGATTACATGCAGATATGTATATTCTGCTTTTAATCTACAATAGAAAAAAACTAATTGCTATAAAATCACCCATTTTAGTGAGTCCATTTTCTATTAATGTTATCACCTTATTCAAGGTACTTGGATGGTATAAGTATTCAAAGTCTAAAAGGTAAATTTATGTTTAAAAAAAAAAGACTTACATGTTTCATAGTAGCCTATTAGCAGACATTGCAACCATGATATGTTCTGCAGCTTAGACTCATTTCTGTAGAATTTGCTTTATACATACACTCATGCTGCAGTCTATAGGAAATCTTGTAGGTCCACACAAAAAGTGTACATTTTGCACAGCTGTTCACTTCCACAACTAGACAACCTTAGAACCAGAGCAGGCGATGTAGGGTACTGCTTGGCATGATTATAAGCTGTTGAATATTGCTGAAAAATGTCACAGTGAGGACACGCCACCAAGCCAAGCCACCCCAGGGTGACTGCAATCTGCCAGCAGTTAGACCCACAATCTGCATAAATAGGAGAGCAGCTAATCCTCTGGAGGCGATGGAATCACCAAATGCTGCAGCCTCTCCTGGGATCATCAGGACACAGGAGTTACTGCACTTTGGCTGAACCTTGTCTTATGATAATGACTTGCACAGGGGTTGGGGCTACCATCTGGGCCACATTTAGGAAACATTAAGGCTGTAGCAGCAGCATGCATCAGGTTGATTTTTTTTGCAAAATGGGAATGCTTAATGCAATGTATAATGACCTGGACCTGTAGGAGGTAACATAATAATAAGCCCTTAAACTGATAAATGGTTAAATAAACATGCAGCTGTGTAATATTGTAAGAATCACTGATCAGGAAGTATGGTAATACTCTTTCCTGGCTAACTTAAAACACAACTCCAAGCCTAATATTTATTAAATACACAAAGGCATGTGCATTCTTACTTGATCATAATTTCCTGTAAAACTGTAATAAAGACCAGTCGCTGCTGCTCTCTCCTTGTGCAGGGTGACTAAGGCCACTGAGGCCTGGTCTCGGGGCGGCAGGGAGCAGAGGAGGGACACATCCGCTGGGCGGGCAGTTTCTTTACATTCAGCCCTGCATTGGCCAAACAAGACTAAATGTAAAGCTGCTTGTTCATTTGTACAGCTGCTGTTTTTACAAATGATCTCGGCAATGTCACCGAGATCACTTGTATGCAGCCTGCAGGTCCGCCCCCCTCCATGGCCTGCCCCCACTTCACCTGGCTGCCCTCTGTCACCGTCGTGGTTTTCAGGGCCCCCCTGCTCTTCTGGGGGACCCGGGACCACGGCAAACACTTCAGGATGAAGAGTGGGGAGCAGAGCAGAGAACGTCCGTTCTCCACTCTGCTCCGTGTAAACAATGAGACGGAAGAGCTGCATCTGCCTCCCCATCTCAGCTGTCACAGGAGTTAAAGCACAGTGCTCTGCTAGAACTCCTGTATTGGAGGCGAAATGTTCCATAAAGAGAAAGCTATCACACAGGGGCTTGTTAGCTGCTGTGTGATAGCAATAAAGTGAAAAAAATAAAAATAAAATAAAAAAAATTAAAAATTGCTAAAAAGTAAAAAATTATAGAATAAATTAAAATCTTAAAAAACTAAGTAAAAA
>NW_017306281.1:3283640-3304249 GCF_000935625.1 Nanorana parkeri
TTAAAAACACTGCCGTCTCCGCCATCTGATTGCCATTCTCCATTGTGTGGGGGTGGGTTTGGCGGGGAAGGGGATTGAGAAACCCAGCCTTGGGCCTATGCACAGCACACTGATAATGTAACTCTTACATTTACAAGGTAATATCTGGGCTTGCAAAGGCATGTCCTGCATACAAAAATTGGATTTATATCCTTTGTGGCTATAGAGCAGGGGTGCCAATTAGGTCGATCGCGATCTACCAGTGATCGCTACGCGATCACTGGTAGATCGCGATGTCCTGTCATCCCGCCGTGGGGCTTCTCCTCTGGATCCCCGCTGCTCTCCCCATCTGTATGCAGCGGAGATCCGAGGGGAAGGGAACGAAGCGATGCGGGCCCGGCGGCGGAGGAGGGAGCCGCTATTACAGCAGCATGGCCGAGCAGTGAGGCGAGAGACGCTCTCTCTCTCCTCACCGCGCTTCATCCTCCGCTGACCCCGCTTCTTTTACTTCTCCTCGGATCCCCCGTTGCCTCTGCCTCATATCTGCGATATGTACTGATCCTCTGTGCAGGACAAACACTGGAGCGATCAGCTGATCACTCCAGTGTTTGTAAATAACTGGGGACACATAGTACTATGTGTCCCCAGTTATGAATGAACAGGAAGTGATTTACATCACTTCCTGTTCAGTCATGAGTTTCTCAATGGGGAGTAGCACTCAGTACAGAGGCTCCTCCCCATTCAGAAACAGGATGATAGTAAATAGTTTCTGAATGAATGGGAAGCCTCTGTGCTTTCCATTCATTTAGAACCGAGGCTGCAGAAAAAGAGAGATTGAGGACTTTGCGTCCTCAATTTCTTTTTCTATTTTAAAAGGGAAATATCAAGGGGCTGTTTAGACCCCCTAATATTTTCCCGAAACCCCCCCAACAGTAAAAAAAAAAAAAAAAATTAAATAAAACACAAATAATACTCCTGTTGAGTTTTTTTTTGTCGGCGTGCAAAAGGAGCTAGCTACGGCTATGCTCCCGCGGTGCTCGTGTGGCTGCCGGCTGCACGTGTTAGACGCCGCAGACGGAAAGGAGCAGGACACCTCTCCCCGTGTGCAATGTCGGCCACATTTGGCCACACGAGCACCGCGGGAGGATAGGACGCCGGCACCTCTAGAATGCACTGGAATGCAAGCTGGCTGACTCCCTGTGTTCAGGGGCAGGAGGGGGAGTGGGGTTTTATTGAAGTCAATGGCCCCGCAGCCATGCCCCCCGCCCACAGTGCAATCGCCTGCACCCGGAGCGCAAGCACATTAGTGCCTGCATTCCGTTCCAGTGCGATCTGCAAAAATAGTGCTTGCAGCATTTTTACAGATCGCACTGGACCGGAACGCAGGCACTAATGTGCCTGTGTTGCGGGTGCGGGCGATCGCACTGCGGGTGAGGGGCATGGCTGCGGTGCCATTGACTTCAATGCACAGCCATGCCCCCCCCCTACCCCTGAATGCAGGTGTTTTTTCATTGGTAGATCTCATTGAGCTCGTCATTTGAAAAGTAGATCTCCAGATGAAAAATTAAGGGCGCCCCTGCTATAGAGTAACATATTTCAAAAGTTTTTGTGCCCACCATTCAGCTTTAGACAAGTAAAGATGCAAGCCTTTGAAACATGTTTCTTAGTCAGCCATTATATAATCCCTAACAAAGAGACCTAACATGTTTCTATAGCTAGCATCTTAAAATGTATGTAAACCCTAACAATAATCTTCGCCTATTTGCTCCCTTTTAGTCTGTAAAATAAAGTAAAAAAACAACCACTAGTGCTGACTGCAAAAGGTCCTTGTAGGAAGGAGGACTCCAGAGGCCCAGGCAGCTCCTCACAGTCAGGGAAACTGGGTATCTAGCAAAAGAGAAGCAAAAGGAGCGCCTCCATAGTGTAAAACGGTTTTATTGAAATGAAGAAGCAATGAAAATGTACTCACAAACAACCAATGAAAGAGGGCTTGTAATCGCAGGATCTCAAGAAAGCTGCGGATGGACAGTCAAAGCTTTTAAATACGCAGGTGGGGAGCTAAGTCCTTCGTGCTGCACATCAGCCCTTCGGGTTTACGCGTTTCTGGGGCCGGACCTCTTTCATCAGAATCTCTGATGAAAGGGGTCTGGCCCCAGAAAACCGAAGGGCATATGTGCAGCACGATGGACTTAGCTCCCCACCTGCGTATTTAAAAGCCCTGACTGTTCGTCCATCCGCAGCTTTCTTGAGATCCTGCGATTACAAGCCCTCTTTCATTTGTTGCTACATTTCAAATTTTTTACTCTATGGAGATGCTCATTTTGCTTCTCTTCTGTTAAATATACAATTAAAAGTGTTTTGTAAAATCTGTTCAATAACGGCCAAAAAAATATTTGCTGAGCAATCATGAGATCCAGCTTTACAGCATGTGCTGTGTGTGTCATCTTGGGTAAAAACGAAGGATGTACCAAAATTTCGGCCGCCGAAGCATTTCGTGCCATTTTTGGGGCAAAATTGTGCTGCATGCATAGTTTCTCTCCTCCCCGCTGGGCGCTGCTCTGTGTCTCCTCTGACAGAGAGCAGTGTCCAGTGGGGAGGAGGGAAACGTTTAGGGGGCTGACCGGGGAGGAGAGTGCTGTCAGCGGTGTCACAGGAGGCCGAGCTCTCCTACCGCACCACTCCGCTCGGCCTCCTGTGACAAGCAGAGACTCAGGATGGAGAACGGGGTGTGACAGCCGAAGGGATCATGATGGATAGCAGAGGAGTCAGGATGGAGAGCGGTTACAAGCAGTCAGCGATCAGATGATCATTGAGTGTTTGTAAATAATTGAGGACATAGTATGTTTACAGTGTCCCCTATTATGAATGAATAGGGAGTGCTCTACATCACTTCCTGCTCATTCATGATTGTGGACATAGTAACTTATACTGTAACCACAGTTTACGAATGGACAGGGCAAACAAAAAATAAATGGAGCAAGGTCTAAAGCGCTACTACCAGTGTAGAACAGAGTTTTGGGGTGTTGGGGCCCAGAGGGCTGGTAAAATACAGGATATGGGTGTCAAAATCCTCCGTTTGAAGATGAAAGGCGTAAGGGAGAGAAAGTTAACAGTTGTAATATGAGGAGTGGTACCATGTGTAAAAAGTGTAGAAACTCACCATGAAGTTTTCATGGGCGCGCTGTCATCGACGTCGAGATCTCTGCAGGAGAGAGGTCGTAGTCGCCACGACTACCAGCACCAGCGTCCCGTGATTGGGACACACCAGCCACCATCCTTTCGCAGACTGCTCCGGCGGCGCATGCGCCTTCCGCCTTCATCGGACCCAGTCTCTCCTGCACGGCAGGTTTGCCCACTGCCTCACAAACTTTCCCCACGTGGGACGCAATCGGCGTCTCCCCACCAACTTACACACCCGACATTGCGGCATCAGCGGGCAAGACCGCCACCTCGCAAGCCCTGCACCACTGCTCATCAGGGCGCCTCCAGACCCAGAGCAGCATCACACCAAGGCACATCAGGACTCCGGTGCCCGCCACTCTCCACGCACACCCACAAGGACCCATCAGACAAATGATCCCCGCATCTACCGAGTACCCCACGAAGCTACAGACTCTCCAATCAAGGAATCCACAAGACGACCTCCATTCAACTCTCTCCTGCAGAGATTTCGACGTCGATGACAGCACACCCATGAAAACTTCATGGTGAGTTTCTACACTTTTTACACATGGTACCACTCCTCATATTACAACTGTTACCTTTCTCTCCCTTACGCCTTTCATCTTCAAACGGAGAATTTTGACACCCATATAAACTGTGTGGGTGGAGGAATCTCCCACTGGGCCAAGCTTCAGTATCTTGCTAGTCGGCCCCGCTGGCTGTCTAAATCACTGTAACCATACTGCTTCCTATAATACCAACCCTAACACTTATGTTCCTTAATGTAAACTTAGCTTGTTCTCTGCACACTTGCTTTTCCTGAAAATGGATCTTCTGTGTTGCAGACCAAACCGTTACGGTTAAGAGGTAATCACTGCCAAACCTACTGTCCCAACCCTTGCTGTAGGTTACTTCAATGTTTAATCAGAAATAAGTACTCCACAGCCACACTCTCATTTACACACAAATACCCATCAGATTTAGTACTCATCAGATCGCTGTAGCAACAGCAAGCGCCCATGTGCTGTTCTTCTAGTGAAGTCGATAGACGAAGCATGTCAGGAATGCTAGAGCTGGCGTTTGTAACTGTTTTTACCTTGCTTTAAATAAACCAGAGTTACACTGGAATCAAGGAGTATCATGATTCTGCCGGATATTCTGGAGTAAAGGTGAAAAGTCCCATGTGAATTGACGCTGTAATCCCATTAAGCTGTACTGCTGTGAAGCTCAAGAGTGATCAAAGAGCTAGGAGAATCAAGAAAAGCACAGGATGATTGCACTTGCTACAGGAAATTACCTGTAGAATTGATTATCTATCGCAAGCATGTACAGACCTTTAGAAAAGTGGGCCTGATGTTTTCGCGGAGTGCTGAATCTGTCGGGTATTTGTGTGTGATTGAAAGTGCGGCTTTTGGAGTACTATCATTGCCATCTGGTAACCCAGGCGTGGCTGGATGTCAATATATACAATCGTGGTGTTGATATTTGTGAAATGCCTAATTAGGAATGAATAAGTCAATAAGGGCCTCTGTTGACAGTCATTGGTCTACGGGCAAATGGAACTTGCTTCCAGATGCATTCAGCTTGCATTTGATATCAGTTTGAGATGCTTCTGAGATCATTCAAAGTTCGTTGACAGGTACACTGGACCTGAAGTTGACATTCTTCTGACCTACATTTGACCTCCTTGTAAGCTGCATTAACCTGCTTCAGGTTGCTTTTGCATTACAATTGACTTGAATTGGATTAAAAGGAAGTTCTGAGGCAACAAAAAACAAACAAAACAAAACTATCAACACGGTTCCTAAGCCTAATTCTCAAGGTACCTTTAGCAGTAAAATGGTTTCGGACCTGGCCCATGTCTTACAGTAGACACTACTAAAAAATTCAGTTTCCTGTAACTGTTACATAACAATTTCTTGAGGGCTGCCTCTGGGTTTCTATGGATTTAAAGGGAAAGTCTTCCTAATCCATGACAGTACTGCACTAATACAAAAGATACATGCACTTGTAACAATATATGCAGTATATAGTAGGGATTGCTCCAGATTTAAAACTGGAGAATATATGATGAAAGGCATTTAAATAATTGTCCTTTTACTGTCAGGGGGCCACAATACATTGCAGCAAGGAATGTATCCCTCAGCTATTATTTCAATCATCTGGAATTAAAGCACCACAATTTAAATAACTTAACAGGGCCAGCCAAGCACAAATTAAACTAAAAAAAAAAAAGAAAAAAACTATTCCTCACACAAAAATATAAATGGACTAAGTAAATTAATAATTGGAGACAGATGATTTGTGGGGGGATAACAAAAAAATTGGGAAGAAGAAAAAAGCCAAAATGCTACAAGCTTGGAACTACCTGCTCCCATAGGTCTTACCATCACTACTGGCGTTGATATTTAGCGAGGGTCTTTCTCGCTTCCCGTTATCACAAGAAATTTGACGCATGATAATGGCGTCTATGAAGTTGGCCGCGGTCATGGTGGTCTTACCGAGTGATCGGAGCTCCTGTTCCTGCATGGAAAAGGGTTTATTTGGGGTCTTGTCCCTATTGTGCTGCTCACTGGCTGGCACTGCTGTCTGGTCCAGGGGCTGATGAAGTTGGCTTTTCCCCTGTCCGTTGTTATACTGGTGAGCTGAATTGGCCACAGCTGATGGGTGAGGCCTGGACTCCATGTTCTTAATTGGTGACGTCTGTTCCATGGCTGCTGATGGCAGCTTTGAATTGTAAAAATGTTCAGTTCTTGACCGATCAATTTTGCATTCTCGTGCCCTTGCAATATCTTTCTGAAGCATAGCATTTTCTGCAGACTGGTAACTTTCTCTTTCATTAGCGGAGCGCATAGATGAAGAGGATAACTGTGCAGAGGACCGAATGGGGGAAGAGCTGGAGGATGTTCTTTAGAAAAAAAAAATGTTTTTACTTATACTATGAGTATTGAATAAAAAAAAATAACATTTGAGAATAATTTTTACTGAATACTTCCCTTAGTGTGCATCTGCACTCTATCTATCGTCTTGCACAGAGAAAATTAGGTGAAGTGTGTGATTCACACTCACCTTTGCTTGAAAGAATCTGTGGCCTAAACCTTGATCTGCTATTGTGCTGAAAGACATTCCTAGAGACTTCCATTGGTCTGACAGCTTAAAGGCTGGGAGACTGAGAAACAGATCTCAAATCCCACAACTCTCATAGACGTTATATATTTATATACTCATCTCCACTTGCTCCACTGATTCCTTATAAACTATCTTTTATCTAACAGCAGCATAGGAAGCATCAGAAAGTCCATAAACCCTCCTTTAGATTTGACCTTGACTCTGAGTTCTTATCATACCCCAATGATCCTAAAATGCGCTGAGGTGCCTCTCTGCCACCTACAGAAGCTCCCACATTGTACTGTAGAAAAAAGGTTCACTTTAAAAATCTTCCCATACATTGCCATGCACCCTCTAAATAAAACTCCTTACCGTAATACAGATGGAGTGATGCTTTCTCCACTGGTCATGAGATTTTTCATACCCGTGTTATGAAGAACGCTGGGACGTTGCTGGACATTTTCATGCGTCCGTGGGGACGCTGGGGAGTGCTGGTGGCTGTGACTTTGCGTTGACAACCGTCCACTGCTTTGTTCCGTTCCTGAAAAAACAGAGACTACATCTGTAGGTCCATATCTAGTATTCCTTGATATGAAGCATGCAAACTCCTAAATAAGGGTACTGCTGCAATAAAAAAAAATAAAAAAGAACAGATGAAATAAAACATAGCACTTACCTGGCCTCCATATTGGTGCATGTTCTATTGTTGTTGTAAGGACTGATTTTTCTCTTTCTCGATCAGAGTGTGTTGAGGTCAGCTTGGTCATATGTGTGGTTGTTGCTGTAACAAAAATGTAATTCTTGTAAAAGAACCACATAAAGCAAATCAGTAGAATAGGAAACTTGTACTCACTGTAAAATCCTTTTCTTGGAGCCCATTAAGGGACACAGGACATGCTTAATCTTCGGGTTATACTGTCGCATACAGGAACATTAGACACTGGCAACAAAAAAGCTGTAGGCCAATCCAGGATAACCCCTTGTAATATCAGCACACCTCAAGTTTGTAGCAAACTGGTAGAACCTGTGCCCCCATGGGCTCCAAGAAAAATAATTTTACAGCAAATACAAAATTCCTATATTCTTTCTTGTCCATTGGGGGACACAGGAAATCTTTAACATTACGTTCAGGATGTTCAAAAGCACTGAGGGGTGTGCAATACAGCATACAAATGCTAACAGGTACAAAAAAAAAACAACAACAGAGAACTAGGGATTGCCCGCAGCGCAAAGAGCTGCCTATAGGACCTTAAGCCTGTAGCTGGCATCAGATGAGGCTACAACGCCCACCTGGTGGAACTTACAGAACAAGCAAATAGAAGACCAGTGGGTAGGTGCATGATGGTCTGCCTAAGCCACCTAGGTTTGGTGGAATGAGAAGCTGGTGCATCTTTACGAGGTCCGTGAAGGGAAATTACTAGGAGGGAAATGTAGCGAGACAAAGGCACAGAAAAACAATGTATTCCTTCCTTCCTTGCCTATGGTAGTTTACCTTAGGCAAGTAAGAAGTCCCAGCCCACAATATTACCTTGTCTTAAATCAGAGAGTGAGAGGCCAGTGGTCTCTGAAACAGAATAAGAAACCAGACCCTTGATCGCACTGAGAACTAGATGCTGGTCAAGAACTAGCTGTAGATAGGAGAGAATTTGTTCCATGGAAAAACTTCTGGAGTGAAGGCCCTTACAAAAGACATCCATCATCCTAGGACTCTAGCAAAAAACTGAGGCATGCTGGTAATGGCAGGGGGTATCCGGGGCTGGCCTAAAGTTTTTTGTTTGCCAGTGTCCAATCCTCCTGTAGGCAGCAGTATATCCCAAAGGTTAAAGACTTCCTATGTCTCCAAATAGACGAGAAAGCAAATGCTGTTTAAGAATCTGGAAATTATGAGTGCACCCATACTCCTTTATTCTCCACCTACAAATCCCTAATCCTTCCTTTTTTTTACTAAACTACCTTATCAGCAAAGACTGACATCAGGTGTAATTGACATGAACAAAGAACCACCAGTGCTACTACTTATATTTATCAATATCGATACAAGTTATTTTTTACTAAATCCTACAATATAATATTTGCAAAAAACATAATAATTCATACTTCATTATACAAACTAGAGCAAAAGAAAATGGATTTTAGATGCAGCAAAAGCCACATTCCAGCTGCCAATTTTAGTGTAAGTTAGAAACTGACCAGAAGCATTTCACATTAAATACCTACATTGTTAGAAAATACGTTTTCATGTCTCAAAAAATGTACTGTGTGACCTTATCAATCTAGGCTCAAAAACTGTTCTTGTAATTACCTGGAGAAAGCGGAGAACTACTGAGCCGGCTGCTAAATGTTTGTGGGCTTCCAGACATGTATGTGGCACGGTCTATGGTGGCAGAAGGGGAGCCTGCAGACTGAGGTATTAGGACAGGCAGTGGCACTTGAGACAAATCTATAATTCCTGCAAGAGATAACAGAGAATAACTGACATTAAAAACTTTTCTTGAAAAGTTTATTTCCTATGAAAAGTTGAACCTTTTAACTAGTATTTTTCATATGTGCACAAAATGCATACCAATCCAGTTACCAGCAAGAGCAAACATTTAAAAGGAAGCATAACTTACATTTCGTGAACAGTATTTTGATTTATAATTGCATGTTTATCTTAAAGTCCTTTTTAATTTTACATGCTTGATCTTTCATATTAGTGTTATTGTATTAAATAGAGAGATTTATAGCTTAGCCACTCCAATGAGTTCATACAAACAGAAAGCTGGCTGCACACTGGATTCCTCTGGAATACCTCTACGACTAAGCCTGTGATTGGGTGAAACACATCGGAGGAGGCGGACCTTGGGCGGGACACCACCAGTGATGAAGTACAAGCTTCAGTAAACTATTCCAGCGGAATCCGATGTGCGGCCAGCTTTTCTTCTTTGTATGGGCTCATATTTGAGCTAGGATGTGCTCCCAGTGACAAACTCCTGGCTCATTCCTTTTCTGAGCCATGGAGGTATGGTGCTTCTTTTATGTGTTCTCCTGACTCCAATGAGTTGCTTAACAACTGTTTGATAAGATATCTGTAGTGAGCTGACTCACTACACCTGTGAGAAGGATCAGTGCAAAGTGAGAAGGAGCAGTGAAGCACAACCATTGTGTAGGGCTGCAAAACAGAAAGCAAAGCCTGTGTTTGTAATGAGCAAATATAGCTACCACCATGTACCGTATTAGCCGACGTATAAGACGACTCGGCGTATAAGACGACCCCCTACTTTTTGTGTTAAAATATAGGTTTTGGGCTATACTCGTCGTATAATACAAAGCCTGCCGTGATTGGCTCAGCGCGGTATACTGTCTGTAGCCGAAGCTACAGACAGTATACCATATCCTTCTGCATGTACCCGGCGTATAAGACGACCCCCGATTTTTGGGGGATGTTTTAAGGTTTCAAAACCCGTCTTATACGCCGGCAAATACGGTACATATACATTTATCATTTATATGTAAAAACAAGGTACCTCAAAACATGATCACAAACAACCTTATATCAAAAGAATCTTTACATCAAGATGATCTCTGCTACATTAAAAAAATATATATATCTATGCCCCTTTGAAGCTGGTCATAGGCGGATATCTCTCCCATCATAATTGGTGGGAAGACATCAGTCCAACCTCTTTAGCATTGGGATTCTACTACCTCTCATATGGCTGAAGAAAGAGGGATCTGTCAGGTTGCACAGAGATTTTCCAACAACTTGGGCAATCCTAATGCTGCTCACATACCCAGCAATTTTAGGCACCTACCAATAACAGTATTAGACTACACACATGTCTATATACAGGTGAAACTCGAATAATTAGAATATCGTGCAAAAGTAATTGCAGTAAGTGTTGCAAAGGGGGCCCAAACCAAGTACTGAGTACATATGCATGCTTATATTTTTCAGAGGTCTGATATTGTTCTATGTACAATCCTTGTTTTATTGATTGCATGTAATATTCTACTTTTTTGAGGTTGTGGATTTGGGGTTCTTGGGGTTTTCATGAGCTGTAAGCCATAATCATCACAATTATGACAAATCACGGCTTGAACTATCTTGCTTTGCATGTAATGAGTCTATCTCATATATTAGTTTCACCTTTTAAGTTGCATTAGTGAAATAAATGAACTTTGCACGATATTCTAATTATTCGAGTTTCACCTGTACATGCTCACACAAGAAATGAAGACCATCAACCTACTGATTCAATGCAAGCGATGTTTAAAAATTTTGCAGACATTTCTAAATATATGAATGTCCCCTCTTTTCTAACAAGTACTAGAAATATGTAATGAGAAAATATGAAATCTGATTGGTTACCACCAGCAAGAAAAGCACTTTCCCTAGTTTCAGCTTTTATGCCCAATTTACAATGTATAGTGCATGTTGTACATGTACACTTCAAAGAGCTCTTTACAAAACCAGAAAATGGTGAAACATCAGAAAGCATGGCAAATGCTCATAAGAAGAGTGTGGTAGCCATTGACCATCACTATTATAATTAATATGAACAACTAAGTCTTTTCATCAGCACACATCATGGCTTCCATGCTAAGATGGCAGCAATTATGCCTGCCAGGAGGCCTAATCAGCTACATATAGCTACAAATAAAAATGCAATAGACACAAATCTAAAGGACATTCTGTGCATACTTCGAGGACCTGCTGTGTAGTTGAGAGCCATGGCAGAGTCCCTTGTTGGCAGCCCACGCAGCATTTCTGCCCTCTGTGCCATAGCAGTTGTAGGATTGTGGTGCATGTGCTGGGAGGTAATATAGTCATTGATGATGGTCTGGCGATTCTCCATGGCAGCAGTATCTGGGTATCCTCGGATGAGATATGGTGTATATAGGTGGGGATAAGCTGGATTGGGAGCCAGGTGGCTGGGTAGGTAATAGGAAGCTGCAGGAAAGAAAGAATGTATCAAAACCAAATTAAACTCTCACAACCTACATTCTTAACACAACAAAAACTAAAGACCATTGAACCCATTACCTCAATAACACAAATGTCAAATTCCACTTGCACTTTGGTGAAAAAAAAACTGTATGAAATTGTATTCTAACACACAGGGAGAGGCCAATATGCACAAGTTTTTATAATGTTAATGATCAATATAAATCAGGGCCTGTATTGAGGGGCTTTTGGGCTTGAGTGTATGGCATCAGTTTGACATCAGTCTGAGATTATTCAGAATTAATTGTTAGGTCCATTTGATCTCCTGACCTGTATCAAGCGGATTTTTAATTCCTAAACCCATTTGAAGTAATCAAAAGCCCATCAACACAGGGCCTAACTATGCTTTTAATAGGGATTTATAAGATATTATACCTGCTTCCAATGGAATCCCTCTGGAAATGGCTGCTGGGTCAAAGGCTAGGGGAATATGACCACGATACAGCTCAGCTGTGCTGACTCCTCGCAGTAAGTGCTCATAGGTGGACATGGCATGGAGATGTTCAGGGACCGTGGTGTGGGGAGATTTGGAGCTTGCCATTTCTCTGGGATTCGGGGTGCGATTCCTTTCCTGAGTCACAGGTTTTCCAGAACTTATACCGCCTGTGGGTGACAAAACAGTCACATGACATAGACATTTATAACGTCCAGCCTGAGCTTCCTCCCGTAAAATGAATACAGTGTAAGAAATAACAAAGAAAAAGTTTAGATCTATAAAGGAATAACTCGCTAGCACTGCATAAACACACACCCAAAATGTCATTTAAGAAAACCTGCAACCCTTCTATGTAAAAAATAAAACACTATCTCATTTGTTTTTTTTTACCAGCTTTCCCAGCTTCAGATACTACAAAAAATAAAAAAGATAACATATCAAAACCAGCTTTTGTTGCACTATTTAACCTTAATCCAGAAATTTTGCCTGCAGCACTTTTCTTTTAGTAAATATCCTCAGTCTGAAAGCCAGCATCATTTAACAGACTTCCTCAGCTCAGTGATGAGCTCATCTCTGTCACTCAGCTCTCTCCTCCTATCATGCTTGTTGTCAGCACGTTATCTGATTGACTCCTTGTGCTATTTCTTCCTCTCATACTCTAGCCCTGCTGTACAGGGAATGCTTCTATTTAAAAAAATATTTATTAATGTATTATTAATAACAGAACTGCATTATTATGTGTCTTTTCTGCCTAGAGCTCATCGGTACATAAATACATTGCCACATGAGCCTATCACATGGGGGGCCACTCACACGGGCTGATCAGGAGAGGATCCGTGCATGGATCCTCTCCTGAATATAGCAGTATGGAGCGGATGTCGCCGCTGTGACATTCATGTCCGTACAGTTTTATCCTTCTTGCGATGGAGGAAAAAACTGCAATTACCGGACCTCATGTCTGTCTATGGGGAATCGGATGTAAACTAACATGTGTCCATTTAGATTAGATTACCCCCGATCCGACACGATCAGGTGTAGAGCTGCAACAATTATTCGATTAAGTCGATTAAAATCGACGATGGAAAACGTTGCCAACGTTTTCCATCGTTGATTCGTCGGCTAAAATTAAAATTTCCTGCTCGCCGCTGCACGCCGCTCACGCACGCTGCTTACGCACGCCGCTTACGCCACGCCCACGTCAGTTAAGCCGCTCGCGCCTACGCTGGTGTCACGCGACGCCGCGCCCACGCTGAGGACATGCGTCTGGCCCTCTCCTCCCGGTGAGCTTCCCAACTCGCCGCTGCCTGCCGAGAACGAACAACGCCGCTGCCCGCCGACAACACCGATACGGTGAAACGGACATCTGATCCATTTGTTTTTCCAGACCTGGCCAGAGTCGGGGGTAACTAGGTGTAAACAGGTGCCGATAGACTTACATTGGGCATCCGATCAGGTCCGCCTGAAAAACTGACAGGGGGACCTGATCAGACCGCACATCTGAAAGGGGCCTAAGGGCCCTTTTTACTACAATTTGCACTTTCAGTTCTGTGCCATAAATAGGTCAATTTTTGCTATTAAGTATAATTTACCATAAACACGATACATTTAATGGAAACATGCATTGTTATAAAATATTTCTAACACATTACTTTCCTTTTATATTAAAGTGACACTAAACTCAGGGGATAAATCTTAAAAAATGCATTCAGGTACCTCGACTATTTACAAAAATGTAACTTATTTGTATATCACTCAGATCCTCAAATCATCTCAGAATTGGTGCTGACACTGTCCTTCCTTCTGGAGGGTGGCTACTTTTGTTCCCCATGATCCCTGTGTGTGTTGTAAAGTAGCCAGCGCTCCAACCTCGCTCCAGTGATGGACTACAATCTCATGTATAGTTTACTAATTTGTCCTGAGAGTGTAGCCCAGTCCAACACGAGAGTGATCTTGGAGCGGTGGCTACTTTATAATATACACGGGACCATGGGGAATAAACGTATCCACCCTCCAGAAGGAAGGACAGTGCCAGCACCAATTCAAAGATAATCTACAGCTGAATGATACACAGATATGCTACATCTTAGTTAATGTTTTTGTTAGTTAGGGTATTTTTATGCATTTTTAAGATATAACCCCAGAGTTTAGCGTCACTTTAAAAGCACTATTGACTTGTTACATATAATAACACAGTTTCGGTGACAATTTGATATATAAAGAGAAAGAGCATAACACAGAATTAAAAAAATGAACAGTTTATTCTTATGGGCATATTGACTATAATGAAGGTTATTTATACCTTCATGCTGTCTTTGTGCAGCTTCTCTTGTGGTAACAGGAGACCCTCTGTTCAGGGGATGGTTGCTGTATGATGCCCCATGGGTTAACTGATGTTCTTCATAAGCCAGTGGGCTGTGCCTGAGTTTGCCAGGATCTGGCACAATTACAGGGGCTCCCCTAGATATTGATCCAGAACTAGGTCGACCTTTCAGCATCATCTCATCGTATAGCCGATCTATGGTTCTGTGGTCCTGCATTACTTCCATTGGGTGTAAAGGATGAAAAGGCCGGCCAGTACTACCAATAATGGATCGTACATCATGCTTTTTAGCACTCACTGAAGTACCGCTGTCATACTTCAAAGGTGTACCCTGTAGAGGGGGGGAAAAAAAAAAAAATCAAACAGCTTTTAAACAACCACTTAATATTTTGATCAATAATACCTGTAATTAATATATTCATTAAGGGACAACTGTTGGTTAACAGAAATGTACTTTGTGTGTCTATTAATCAACTGCCATTTCAGTTTTCAAACCATGTGATTGTTATGTACCTTTTTAAATAGAGAAATTAATTTTCAAATTAAAACATTATCTTCATTACCAATATATGTACTGTATGTCAGACCTGTCAGAAAATAGAAGATGGTGGCACCCCCCATAAATCAATCATTCACACTAGTGATTAAAAACCATGACTTTTGAAGCAAAGGGTTGCAAACTAAGTTCTTGCCACAAAAAGCAAGTGCTGTATTTGTAAACTTCACCTGCGTTACAGCTTGCTATGTGACTCTGTGTTTAAAGAAGCTTTTCATTTGCTCAGTGCCTTTATTGTTCCAGGAAGGCCAAAGATTAAACCTAAAAACAAATGTAATATATTGTGGCTTACCAGACTTTAGGTGTGTTAGCCACATAGTTTTCTTTTTTCAGGCTAAGAACATTTTCAGTACAGAAAAATAACTTAATCTTGACAAAAATACAATGTTCTTCTCACTTCCTGTAAACTTCACAGAAAGCACAAACAGCCTTATATTTTTATTTTTCTGTAAACTACTAACCCTATCAGCCCTAATGCAATGGAGATGAACAAAGACATGTTTGGGCGGAAGAGTGAACGTAGCCACCCCAGGACAGGAAGCAGGACAGGAAGTGTGTTATTCATAGGATTACCAGGTGAAAATAAAGGAAAAAAGCCTACAAGAAGAACCTTGTGTAGAGTTAAATTATACCTTGCTTGAATATCTTTAAAAAAACAGCCTCTCCTACATATCATCATGCCCTTCCAGCTACTACCTCTGAAACCAGTGCACTTCAGCGCAAATGGCGGATTGATACACCAGACCTGGACCATGAGGACTGGTCAGAGATCTGGGACATGTCTTTCAAACAGCTAGTTGATCGTCATTTATTGGCGTGAGGAAGCTGACTACCTTATTTCTATCGCTAACACAAGCACTGTTCTCTCTCCAAAGATGTGCCTCTTAGACATAGTAGAGGACCTGGCTCCTGCAATAGCTGAAACAAGGTTGTTGGGTCTATTATTTTTCCATGACTGGAAAGCAATTGCAATGCTTTGAAAGAAACCAGATCCTTCATCTCTCTGGCTTTGGAAACAATAGGTTAATTACAACCTACCGCTGTTATAGGACAGCTACCAACGTAGAGGGTGTGTGGGCAAGGTAGTATGGCTGGACCAATCCTCAACTACCATTCCACTTTTTGATATTTCATTGTTTTGTGAGTCTTAACTATGGGAGCATGCTCATCCAGATCTGAGATTTTGGCCTCTAGGAAGATTGACCTTTGACTAGGGGAAACATTATTCTGTTCTAAATCTAGGGGCCTTAAGGTTATTTATATGCTGAGATGACAAACCACACCAGGCGTAACCCTATTTGCACAGGTTATATGTGTTTGGTAGCACATGAGCTAACCTCGTAATTTACTGTTCCTTTTCTGTAAGTTGTACTTAGCCATGGGGCCTAAACAAAGAATATAAAGCACTTGCATGCCACTGTAAGACCAATCCAACTTACTGCCGAGCGCTGTCAGTTGTTTTGACATATCTAAGCGTATATCTAATCTAATAGAACTGAACTGTTTGTGAATTTAAAACAATGTAAATAATTTTATTAAACAGGAAAAAAATCTAATAATTTTGAATAAAGTAATCAGAGACTTTAAAATACAGCCAGTAGGGTTGATGTTTGTCTAGTAAGTGATTCCATGATGACAGGAATATATACAAGTGTTATTCTGCAGTCTATTGTATGTTATCTAAGTATCTGGTTGTGCTCTCTGCTTTCATGGGCTGGCTCTGAAGTCACATTCTTATGGAATGGTGCCCACTGCCTTACAACAACAAGTCTGCCGAAGGACTTCTACTCTTCAAAGCCAAGTGTGTTACAGTGCACACTGAACTTTCACCCCATTAGTCACAATGCTGTTTCATAAGGCATCATCTCTCATACCCTTTATTAATAGAAAAGCATTCTCTGGTAAAAGACAGTGAAGCAAACAGGAGGATGGAGTGTTTATCATCAACTGTAAACTAGCAAAAAAAAAGTAAAAAGCTTGTTTGCATGGGACAAGAGATAAAGTGTTCAGGACAGACACTCTGTGCCATACTTCTGGTTTACAGGGAGGATGGAACAGTAGAAACCATTGTACAAGGGCTAAATTGGCAACTGAAGAAACAGACACCAATACTCAATTATTCAATTTTCATTAACCAGAAAACTACTGGTTACAGAGGTTTGTGCTTTTCACAACTTTACTGAATAGTCTCCACAAAGGGCGATAGATAACACCTTATCTCTAGAACATGGTCTTCTATATAGGCACATTTACCATGATGCCAAAGTCAGTTGGCAGCTTTAGAGATTTAGAGAATCATTAGGTTGGTACAAACAAAAATGCAAAAGTCAGCCATACAAAGTGAACTAGCACTCTTTTTTGACCCTACAGAGGCTAACTGCTTCGAACAATTTAAGGTTTTGGCAGAGGATAAAAGCTTAAATCCCAGCCTACACTATGCTAAATGTCATCATGGACCAAAGGTCCAGCAAAATCTCTCTACCTGTCTCAGTAGAAAACTTAGTGGGACACTGATCACTACCTCTATACCAGAGTTTCTAAACCTTCTTTCAGTCATGGCACCAAGTATGCAAAATCTCAAGGCTCCCCAAGTCTAATCTGCAAAATAAGTAAATGTAAAAAACAACCATTATCCCAGATAGGGGTCTGTATGGATTTTAAGGGGGAACCCCATGCAAAAACAAAAAAAATGGGGTTCCCCCTCACTTCAGAGTCCTTCCTTCAAATCAGGACCCCTCTTCACATCATAGTTCCCCCTTTCACATCTCGAGCCTATCTACATCATAAAAAGGCATGATGCAGTGTGAAAATTGCAAGGCACCCCTGAGTAAAACCAGAAGGCATCCTGGTTGAGAAAGACTGCTCTATACAAAGCAAAAATTGTCTAGAAGCCAAAAGTAAGTTTAGGGCAACAAATAAAGCAGCAGATATCATCTATATTGCAGAGGGGTAATGTAATATCTGAATCTCAGATATTATCCTAAACGTTCTGTCTGTCTAAATTCTGTCTGGGTCTGAATTTCACGCTCACCATTTGTTAAGTGGTTTTATTTACTAAAAAACAAATCAGGGGCTGCAGGAAAGGATTGCCATTTATTTTCATGAGTAAAGTTTGTTTTCATCATGGATTGCCTGCAGAGTCATATTATTTTATTCATCCCTTCAATCACTCATTCTGTTCCCCGGTGCAGTATGTGGCTTCTACATTTCTCCTCTTTCAGTAGTTAAATTGACTTCCTTATTCACAGTCATTAAAATGTCTGAACAGCCAAATCACACTTTATGAAGAAAGTAATACTGCTGTTGCTGTATTTTATCAAACACATTAACAATAGAACACAATATACTGTATAACATATTTAGTTATGTATAAAGCAAGGGAAAAAAAAATAGATACAGCTTTCATATACACTGAGTGGCCAGTTTATTATGACAACCTGACATTTGTAGGCAAATTAGCTATAATTAATATAATTTCGCGCTGAAGTTGCTAGAGGGCCAGACCATTATAAATAGGAAGCAGGTTGTTTACCACAACAGTAGAAGTGATTTTTTTCTGAAGATATGGGTAAACAACGTGATTTAACAGCCTTTGAACGTGGGATGATTGTTGGCGCTCGGAGCCATGGAGTGAGTATCAGCAAAACAGCAGAATTCGTTAAATGTTCAAGAGCAGCTGTTGTTAAAGTGTTTAAAGACTGGACTGTCAGCCGAAAATCTGGGTCTGAACGTGCGAATTGTGGCCGTCAGCGACTAGTCAATGTTAGGGCAGAACGGAGAGTGGCAAGACTGGTACAAGACAACAGAAGGGCAACAGTGCAGTGTCAGATTCCTCGCATCACCTTTCAACATCTCGTGGAGTCACGAGGCGGCCCAACGAAGTCATCTCGTGGCCCAACGAAGTACTGATGGGGTGGTCATAATAATCTGGCCACTCAGTGTATAAATGTGTACTTTTTCTTACGCTAAATTAATGTATAATATAATAAGCTGTAGCACAGAAACTAAACATACTATATATAAGTTTATGATCTCACTTTTTTAAACAAAACATCAGAAGAGTTAGGACCCATTCACATGATTGTATTGCACAATGGTGGCAATGCACTTTACATGTGTTGTGAGCTGCAGTGCCATTAAGTGAATGGCACCTCAATGCATCTCCAAAACGCATCTGTGCGTCAATGCAGTGCACCACGGCACAACGCACGGTGTCCATGCACTGCAATAAAAGTAAGCCTGCTTTTTTTTCGTGGGTGTTGCTGTGCGTTTCAGCTAATGCCTTTTAAATGAGCTGTTTAATGCACTGCAGCACATATCAATGCACCACAATGTATGCAATGCAGTGCATTGTGTTATCGTGTGTATGAGCTCTTAAGGGGAATGTTGGCAAAGGCCTAACACACTTTTAACAGCCACCCTTGCCTTTAAACATAAAAGTAACAGGACACCACTGATAACACTGCACATGGTGTACTGTTCTTAATAGTGTAATAGGCTTTGCAATACAAAATTCAGGTTCTGATTTTGCCAATGAAAGTTCAGGCTTCACTTTTCAGATATGAACCTGTCCTGACTTTAGCGTTGCAAGTTTGGCAGTAAATATCGCAGTTAGGGTAAGTCCTGTTCATGAAAGGCATGCATGTGCTTATAACAGTTGGAAGACTGTGCAGCAAAATTCAACAAACTATCTGCTGTTAAACCGTGATGTCCAGTCTATTGTATGTTCATATTGTTGGCTTTATATTACTGAGTGACCCCAGCTGAATAAACTCAGTTACTTATAAAAGCATTTATAACATTTTACATTGGTTTGTAAAATTCTTCAATTTTCCTATAAAGGCAACAGGCAGCCCTGCATCATTTGCATATACGGTTCATAGCATACCTGTGTAATAGAGCCATCTTTATGAGGCCGGGAATTCACTGGAATCTCAGCACTGTGTCTCATTTCCTCCCTTGGGATCTCATGGACAGACCTCCCAGCTTCCTTCACTGTGGCCACCATGTCCTCATGGGTTTTCAACTTGAGCGGACCTGAAAGACCTTCATGTGCTCTAACTTTGTAGGCATCAGACAGGCTTCGTGGTGGAGTGCTTTCTCTTTTGAGCTGCTTGGCTTCTCTTCTGAGGTAGTCATCTGGAGCATCGGCAAAGGAGCGGGGAATTCCTAAAAATGAAAAATCAATAAAACACTAAATCACACAAAGCTGGGCAACTTATTGAAATGTGAACCACTATGGAAAATAAAATGCATGTGACCATTCCAAACCAATCGAGATTTCGATGGAACGTGCTGGCAGACTGGTTAAACTGCATTTTTTTTTTGCCAGTAAAGGGGATGTTTACAAAACTGGGACCTAGGTAGAACGCAAACCCCACAATGTTACAATGCCAAAACTGACAAAAATAGCCTTGTACAAATTTTTGTTCTAGTCAGACCAATCTGAAACAATATTTTCAATAACTCCAAAATCAAACACCTAATATTAACCAGTTGACATCCGCGGTGATAAACCCCCTTCCCATCCAGGCCATTTTTCAGTATTCAGCGCTGCGGTACTTTGACTGACATTTATTCCGTCATGCAGCGCTGTACTGAAATGAATTTTATACCCTTTTTTGGGGACAGATAGAGCTTTCTTTTGGTGGTATTTATTCACCACTGGGGTTTTTATTTTTTACTATATTAAAGAAAAATTACCGAAATTTAAAAAAAAAAAAAACAGTTTCCCCTATAGTAAATGATAAAACATTTATTATTACCCAATTTTTTTTGTAAAATATAAAAGACGGGGGCATGTCGGGTATAAAGACACCAAACATGTCAAGCCTTAAAATTTTTACCGCTCATCAGTTTAGTATTCAGTGATTGATGGCCCTAAAATTATTGCTCTCACTGCGACGTTCGCAGCAATATGTAACGTGTGTAGCGAAACTGTCGTTTTCACGCGCTGGTGCACCGGACGCATATTTACGTTTATATGTGCGTAAACATGGGGGTGGGGGAGTTAAACATTTTGGGGGTTTTTTTTAACTTTTTTATATGTGACTTTTATTTT
>NW_017306281.1:3304701-3309866 GCF_000935625.1 Nanorana parkeri
CGGGATTGAAGGTGAGGGGTCAGGAGGGGGTGGGGGGTATGGCAGCAGGCAGACAGGGGGGGGACACGAAAAAGCGGCGGCAGCAGACGGGGTGGGGGGCTGGGCTTCGTTGGAGGGGGCGAAAAAACAAGCACATATAGACGATCAGTGGGCTATAGAGCCGCCAATCGTCTATATGTGAAACGTCCCGGTAACGGGTGTTTTCATTGCACTGGTCTTTTCTGCCCGTGCGCGCCAGCTAGCAGAAAAAAAATGCCGTCTGGAGACGGCAACCCGCCAATGCAGCAGTGCCGTCCGTCTGTTTTTTTACAACGAGTGGACGGCAACTGGTTAAATCCATGATCAAAATCTAATATAATAAAAGTTACTGTGTAGTGAACTGAATTCTCAAACAGTGCTGTCAGCCTTCGCAAGTATCTTCTGTGCACTATAAAACACCCCCTTGTCCCATGTTATGAGGCGGAAGGAAGTTTTGCAGTCTTACCAAACTTCATCTCCTAGGGTGACACTGTTGCTCCTCCATAAATACAATACAAGGAGTTAGCGTTGTCACCTTTGGACAGGAAGTGTCACTGGCATCACTAAGTTAAGTAAAGGAAACAAATTCAGCCACTACATCTAATGAATAACGTTGTCACCTATGGCAGAACTACAGAACTCGTACTCCTCTCCTCAATAACATAGGGGGGACTGTTATGTAGACCACAGAGGTAGCTGTAAACAATAAAATAAGAGTGCAACGCAACTGTTAGGGTTTACACATGCTTTCCTTTCTTTCTGCCAAGTGTCTGAAATGTATAAGATGGGTGAGCTTACTGGTGCCTTTACATATGGCGTACTCAACATTTAATGGGGTCCCTGTCATTTAGCCATTTGTACAGGATTTTTATGTAACAAGGCTATACTGCAGGACACATTGTGCACCGGGATCTAGAAAAGCTTAGCCTTGGCTGTCTTTCTAGACATGGCTTTCAAGCTTTTTTTGTGCAGGTGATAGGACCAAACTAAAAGTCTTGGAGCAACGGGCAGATAAGCAAATGTTTTATTTTACACAAAATATCAGATCTTGGGGTAAGCTCTGACAGTTAACTGGTAGAAGACACAGAAGAAAAATACGACGGGAATACTGCCTTCACAAAAAAAAACATATTCCCCTTCATCGTGTGCAATCTTAACAACACTAAGTGTAAGTTTAATCAGCTGAAATGGTCAACTAAGCAAATACATACCAGCAGGGGCTATGTCCTTATTCTGTGCGTGTGTCATTTGTATATGCAAATCTGACCTCAGATGAACTGAAACCCTTTGGGTAATCTCTGTGACCAGCCTACATTGTAGCAAAGTATTAAGCAGCAGGAATCTGCCTAGCTCACCGCCTGTCTTTAGAACAAAAACACCATGTACCTGCAGAGTGTATTGTTCCCGCTCTGATGTTATTCACTCTTTCATTACCACAAAGTACAGAAGAAAAGTGCATTAACGTTTATAGTTCGTTAAGCTAAATGAGTTGAAAGTTATATTATTTTTTTTCAAATTAAACCAAAGGATTGAATTTTGCTTTCAATAATAAGATGCATGATTAATTATTGTGATGATTTTTTTAGGCCTATAAAAAAAAGTTCCAGCCCATATACCAGTAGACTTTTGCTCAGAAAAAATGTGTTTTCAGAACATTAGTTCGATTTCATAATAATAACGGGATCAAATTGCCAATCATTTTTGACGGCAGTCATAAAAAAAAAAAAATCAAAAGGAGCAGGATGGAATTTTTTTTTGAAAGACTGAAATTCTAACAGTGAATGTGGTTTTCATTCAGAAGACTCCATTAATTCCAAAATCAAACAAATTTAAAAAAAAAACATTTGATAGCATTATCGAATGTTCTGACAAAATGTTTGTATAGATTTTTGTAAGAAAATCTACCAGTGTATGGCCAGCTTTACAGTCACATTTTTTAAAATATTGATGTAGTAAAATTGGGATATTCATCATGCCTTGTATTGCCTTGGACACCTTTGCTGGTCACATCAATGGACATCCTGAATGACAACATTCTTTAGTCCCTGTTCACACCTGGGCTTTTGAAGCTCAAAGCTAAGCGGAACAGAACTCTCAACACAAGAAATTCCATTCATTTCAATGGCCCCCTGTTCTCACCTGAGAGTTTTGTCGCAAGCTGTAAAACGCAGAATACAGGAAATGTGGGACATATTCGTTTTGTACATCTTTGTGCAAGTTTTCATGCATATTTACGCACGTTTGTTCAGTCAACGCAATGCATTTCAATCTCGTGTGCGCGCATCTAACACATGTAAAAGATGCTCTAAACATGCTAGACGAGACTCTAAACAAAACGCATGCTATTATGCGCAAAAACAGGTGTCAACGGAGCCTAGCATGGAATCAGGGTAACTAAGAGAAGCAACTACATATACATGGGTATAATAATCATAGTTGCTGCGCCAGAGACAGAGAATGCATACATGTATATCTTGTATTGCTATGTAACTGTATACTCTTGACTGAGATCAAGGATGCAATGGGGAATTTTCCTAAAAATGCTGTTTATGAGAGATTCAAGTCTGCACTATGTATTGTTATAAAACTAACCAAATGTGTTTTTCCGAAATTGTACTTAAAATTTATAAAAACATAAAGGGGCTACAAAAAGAAGCAAAATAGTGTTGACAACTAGCAGCTGATAAGGTGGCAAGTGCAAATACTACAATTCAGAGCCTGAGCAGAACAGTATCTGTGGAGCAATAACTCACACAACAGCATTGTAATTAAAATGTGATTCCACTTTTGTTGAGAAGAAAAACCCAAAGCTGTCAAGTCATTTATAAACACCAAATATGTTTTTGAAAAGTTCATCACATATAACTTAATTTCATTTTGACACATACAGTATTTATGGAAGCAGGCCCACTCTCTGTCCATATGTGAACAGCTCCAAGGATTATGGCTGTAGGCAATTGCACAGAAATCAAGGTAAACTTAGTGTACTTCCAAGCTTACTGGACAGCAGTAACAGTTTAATTGTTGCACAAGTTACTTAAATAAAAGTAAATTACTAACCATCAAAATGAGAGAAAACATAACAACCAGAAGTCCTGAATGTATTACCCTGTGTTATGGAGCCTCTTATATGTTGTGGTGGTTCCTTCATGGTGTGCGGGCTGTGTCTGTCTCCAGGAATGGCTCTTCCCATTAAACCTGCACACAACGACAACACTGAATTGGTGCCAAAGGTTCATGGAAAAATGTTCAAAAAGTGAACATCAATTACATAATTTTTTACAATTTTTTTTATAAATTTGCATCTGGCATAGATGACTTTGTATAGGTGTGCAGGGTAAGGTAGATTGTGCTAAAACATGTGACATCTATTTCTACCTAGTAGTAGTTAGTCACATTCAACTGGACTTGTTTTATAATGTTGAAGAACATAGGATTTTTGTACTCACCGTAAAATCCTTTTCTGGGAGACCATTGAGAGACACAGGAACTCTTACAGGGTTATTCACAAAAGGGTGAAGAGTTTGGGGAAGGCAGGAGAAGTGAAGAATCTGGGCCAAAAATGCTGAATCGAAAAGTGAGCTCAATTGGAGAGTTTTTCAAAATCAGCTATGTTGCCCTAGATTGTTCACTTCTCCTGCCTTCTCCAAACCCTTCACCTTTTTGTGAATACCACTGTTAAGGTGGCCATACACCTTACAATTATCTGCAGATTTTCTGTGGTCAGATGGAAAAATATCGGACCTCTGAAAAGTATAAGCATGCATATGTACTCAGTACTTGGTTTGGGCCCCTTTTGCAGCAATTACTGCCTCAATGCGGCGTGGCATGGAAGCCATCAGCCTGTGGCACTGCTGAGGTGTTATGGAAGACCAGGATGCTTCGATAGCGGCCTTCAGCTCCTCTGCATTGTTCGGTCTCATGTCTCTCATCTTTCTCTTGGCAATGCCCCATACATTCTCTATGGGGTTCAGGTCAGGCGAGTTTGCTGGCCAATCAAGCACAGTAATCCCACGGTCATTGAACCAGGTTTTGGTGCTTTTGGCAGTGTGGGCAGTGCCAAGTCCTGCTGGAAAATGAAGTCAGCATCCCCATAGAGCTCGTCTGCGGAAGGAAGCATGAAGTGCTCCAAAAGTGTAGCTAAACATCTTCACCAAATTTCATAACCATTCCAGAAGAGAGACTAACTACTATTAGATATACCATAACCTGGATAAGAGAACTTTCATTGAGACAGCTATTCCTCATTAAACATATGAAAGAGGAATTAGAGCCAATCAGACATACCTTCTGTAGGGCCGGCTGGCAACTCCCGGACATGTAAACCTCTTGGAATCTGTCCTTCCATCATATCATAAGTGCGTTTTGGACCACTTGACTCCTGCATGCACCCAACAATTCGATTGTCCTCTTTGGAGTTTTGAGAAGTTGATCCACCTGAAAAAAAAAAAAAGTCAATGTCAATTACATAATACATAAATACATCAATACAAATTCAGTAACATTTAGCCTATTTATTATCACATAATACTAGTTTAATTATCGAGAGATATTAAACAAAGACCTATTTCTTTTCTTTGAACAAAAGATACCAAAAAAAATTACACACGGGTGACAGCCAAGATAAAATAAAGTAAAAAGGAAATTATATTCCTTGCTTTAAACACACAATGTCAAAATAATAACAAAACCAGATTAATGGAACGAATTATCTGACCAAAGAGGCCATTTCTTCAAGGGGAAATGATGAATCAGACAGTTCCCAGCTGTGCTATTGTAGAATTCTAGGTCAGAAAATAAAGAATCTCACTGGGAGCACATACCGTATATACTCGAGTATAAGCCGAGATTTTCAGCCCATTTTTTTGGGTGAAAAGTGCCCAGCCTGTATTTGCTACCTACAAGATTTCATTTCATTTATTGTTAGTTAACAATTAAAAACCATTTCTGTATTAATAAGATGCATGATATGCACTGTGACATATTCTTTACAATCAGCCAAGATATTCAGAGTATGCTGCACAAAACAAAACACTATACATGGATGTTTTAAACAAATATCATTCATATTTATTGAATCATAAAATAAGCTTTAAAGAACAAGTTTTTATTTAATTTTTGCAAAAATAAGAAAAATCTAAAAGCTC
>NW_017306281.1:3309876-3321209 GCF_000935625.1 Nanorana parkeri
TTTATGTCACGCAAGGCTAAGATCCTCAGCTTCTCCAGTATCCAGGACTGAAGCCATTGGACTAGCATGATAGCCAGGCAACTGGCATTCTTTAGACAAAACTTCAGGCAGCCCCTCTCTCTGGTTACTTTTGACAGTATTGCTTCCTGGGACTGGCACGGCCTTTTCTCCAACAGAATATTTTTTATCTATAGCTGTGGCCTCATGATGGAAAGTGGCAATAGACAATATTGGTAGTTGCCTTATTATGGGAAGCAGCCATAGAGAATATTGGTAGTGGTCTCATGAGGGGGAGTAGCCATAGAGAATTTTGTTAGATCATTCAAAACATGCTCTAAGATGAAAGTGGGAACTGACTTCATTTCTCCAAATCTGAACGTGGGGCATGGACTGTGGGTAGAAAAAGTAGAACTAGAGGGGGAAAGGCTGCACTGGGCCTAGGCAGTGGAAAGTACATTTTAGCGTGATCTAAGATATGAATTATTTACCCATAACTTGTGGAAAGGCTTGAAAGCTGGCTGGATTATTCGTTAAAGTAAATTCAAGCCCTAAACTTTAAGCTTTAACATGTTGTGTCTTTGTCATACCCCTAGCTCCCCAAATATGCTCAAAGGTACACAAAAGTGGAAACCAAATGGAGGATCTTACTCATCCCTGTGCAGCCCAACACAAAACACATTTCGGCTAGGGTTTCTCTGTAAGTGCTGAATGGGTTTAATGAAAATGCGGTCTGCTACCATAGAGCGATCAGTGTACCTTTAAAGTATTATAAACCCAATCACTTAAAACCTCATATAAAATGTAACAGTAAATCTGTGCTTTTTCATAAAATAAGACCTGGTAATCCTGCCCTGAAGATCGTGTGAAGACATTTTCTGTTATAAGGTGACAACTCTTTACCCCATCTCCCAAAAATTCTCCTGCATTTTCCCCCTGACACTTTCTGCCAATGGATACTACAAGTAGCTGTGTCAATGCACATTGCACATACATGTCCATTGTTGTCACCATCAGGAAACCCGGCCTGAGAAATGCCATCGTGGGAGGGCATTCATACAGAAAGTGACTGCAAAAAGGCTGCATTGACACAAAACAAAGGATAAAAAAAGTGAAAATAATATTTTACTAGGGAAAAAAACATAGAAAATGATTGATCTACAAGGCTGTAGTAAACTAAATGTCATTTAGTTAGGGTTTATATGTACTTTAAAGGTGCACCTATCCTTTATGTTACCTTCATTAAAATCAATTGAGCCTACAACAACTACAGCATTTGATTACATACAGCAAGATACAACATAGTCTGCCAGTACAACAAAGTACCCTCTAAAAGGGATAACTTTCAATTAGTTAGTGCAAAAAAATAAATGGTATCATGTTGCTGGTTGGAATGGCTCATGTTCTACCCATTCTTACAGATTCCATGTATAAATATGCGTTAGCCTATTATTGTGCTTTGTATAGTTTCTTTCAAAAGGTAAGAAGCAAAAAAAAAAAAAAAGAAGATCATAGGACTTACCATCGAGTGAGAGGATGTGGCCTTTCATGCCTTCATAAATGACTTTACCCTTGGACACTGGTTCCTCACGCATTCTGTCGACCCTGCATGGGCTATTTTCTCCCATGATCTTGGAAATGGTTCCTTTGTAAAGTACTTCTGCTGGAGTGCCCTAGAAATGTGTGGAAATTAAGGTAAAAGAAAAACAAAGTGAAACAAAGCATTGACCTGCTTTACATGTGGTAACCCTAATTCACCATTCTAATAAACACCAGCCCACAGAGCAGACTCACATGTGTAATGGACCCTCTGTATGTTATTTGAGGATCTGGTGGAGGTCGACTACCTGGCAAACCTTTAGAGAGACTTGCTCCTTGAGCTGTACCTGCAATGGAAACACCAATGCTTTTTAAGTACCAGTAAAAGAATACATTTTCTACTTGTTCTGTCATTCATCACATTAGACCACTCAAGTAAACAAAAAAGGACAGAATCCTGAAATCCATTTTATTGTGAAAATGTAAAAATGGGTATTTGTTAATATGTAAATCTTAATAGGTCAATAAAAAAACAAACAAAAAAACCCCGATACAAATATAAAATGCAGGCACCTAGAGATGACTGCACAAGCCCCCCAAATCTGCAGTATGGCCATATCCCAGGACCTTTTGACAGGGAAAGCTGTGGCACTTCCTGACAGTGACTAAGCTTGCCCACCCCCTTTCCTGCCTCGAGTCAGTTTTTCTTGCCTAGAACTGGATTCACACTGTTGCAATGCATTAACATGCGTTATACCGTGCATGTTCGGCTGAGCCGAAGTTCAACTCAGCCGATCCAACATCTGTATCAGCTGAGCTGAAGCTCCGGCAGCTCAATCGCTGCCGTTCGCTCTTATTCTCATAGGAGCCAGTAAGTTATTAGCCGAATGCTGTAGCTCGCGGTATACTGAGCTTTGGGTGACGGGAGGGCGCTGGTTTGTGTCCTCCAGTTACCCCTAGGAGAACTATGGAGAAAAACACTAACCCCATAGTTCTCCTTTAACAACTCAAACCCTAAACTTATTTACGGTTTTTAATGTGCAATGACATACAAAGATTTATATTTCTGCTATTACAACCTTATAAAATATTTTAGGGAAGCATTCAACATATTCTGAATACAACATATAGGGATATTTCACTGAAATGCATTCAGCCATCTTATCTGAACCAGTGATTTTAAAGAACAATAATGTCATTGAGGAAGATAACCAGGGCACATAGGCGGAGAATAGTGTCAGTGCTGTCGACTCCATGTAAGCATACACATGTAACTGTGAATCTAGTCAAAAAATGTAATGTTTGGTATTTGGGCTGCTTGCATTGTGACACACACAGACAAAAGGATTATTCCTTTTGTAAATTACAGGATGATGCAGACAGATATAGTAAGTCACATGGTACGGCAAATTAGCATAAGAGCACAGAGTCCTACCCCTAAATATCGAGCTTTCTTGAGGTGTCTGCATAACCAGGTTCTCTGGCTGGCTTCTGGGGGAGAGTTGCTCCTGTTTTACGGCCAGGAAAGGCACTAAATAATAACAAATGAAACGAGAGAGATCCATTAGCACATAAACAGTTGCCCCTTCTCTTTGGACATATCGTTATTACGAGCCTTATGCCAATACAGGTTTTCGGGCTGTCACATCAGCACCTGCAGTAGGAAGCACAACATGCACCAACACTTATGGCAGTAGGGCAGTATTCTTTATATTGTGTATAACTGAGTTCAGGGTAGGGTATACAATTCAAGTGGCTATCACTTGCTTTAATTTATTTACAGCACACTGCAGAAAGCACTCAGGTATATAATATGCACAAAGGACAATCGTGGGTGAGAGAAGGCAGACAAATCACAACAAGACAGTAGGTTTCCAATAAGAAAGTGTTCATCTGAAAACCTGGTAATGGTTCATAGATTTTATCACTAGCACAGAAATACCTTATAATGATGACAATCCTTATCACACATTCATCTCTTAAAGAGGTAACAAAATAGCAGCCCAGTGCAGTGCTAGTAATAACGTCTTGCAGTTTTTTCTCCCCCTCGGACACATAGGACAACTGACAAAGTAAATGCACACTATAGCAGAGCGGAACGTAGTGTGAGTCCAGCACTAACAAGCACAAAAAGTTCCCAATACAAATAAATATCAGATATGCCACCCCCACTTCCTGCGTGCACACACATAACCTGTACATTCACTGCACTCATCCCTCTCTGAATTTGACAGAACAATAAAGAAAAAGTGCCGCCATTCATTTCCTCCTAAACACTCCTGTGCAAAGTTCACCATATTTAAAAGAGATCTATTAAACCTTTATTGCAGTAGCAATGTGATAACAAAGTCATAAAAGGAGGTCACCTTCTAGAAGTATACTGACCTAGAACAGCATGCTTAACCACCTGATTCCCTGCACGATTTCTACAAGGTGCATAGACATTAGAGGGCATTTGGACGGGCTGGCATAATTCGGCTAGTCTTGAATCAGCATGACTCCTGAGTGCTGCTGGCTTCTCCATAAACCTGCAAGGATTGCTTTGCAGACCTAGTAACTTTAAAGTGGACCTTTACCCCCTTTCACTAAAAATCACATCAGCGTGAAGCTCTGTATGGTTATATTAAATCATCTTACATTCATATTACATTAGTTTTTAGTCACATATTTTTCTTTTACTTACAATTACAGTTTTTTTTTCCACTTCCTGGTCCTCTTAGGCATTAGTGATGTAGCCTTAGCCGGAGCAATGATACCGAAGGAGGTTACATCAGCAGTGCATTGCTAGGAAGTCTCATCTATAGACTGCATAATCTTATGAGATCTCAGGGAAAGGCATTTTTTTCCCCTGAGATGATCTGCATGGCCACATATCCTAGTCACATGTGCCATAGTTCCAGGAAGTAAAAGGAAATGCATTAATCTGCCCTTAGTAAAAATGGCCAGTGTTAAAAGAATGGTGAGGAAAAGAAGAATAAGGTACGCAAAGATTAAAAAGACGGCAATTATCTTGAAGTATCTATTTGTACATTATTACTTAAGATTTCTAAATGTGCCTCTGTTGGCATTTTAAAGATATGGGTAAAGTTCCTCTTTAAGGCCCCGTTCCCACTGCGCGATATGCAAATCGCACGTTTGTCGTGCGATTTGCATATTGCGCGACATTGCGAGATTTGCCGCGCGATGTCGCGTTCAAGCTTGCATTGAGCAAGCTTGAATCGCGGCTAAATCCGCTCAAAAAAGGGTCCTGCTGTAGCGACACACGACCCGCGACAGCAGGACCCTTTCCCCTATTGGATTGCATTGGAGCGCGATATCGCGCGGTAATTTGCTGCGATATCGCGGAACTTACCGCGCGATAAATCGCTCAATGTGAACGGGGTCTTAGTGAACAGAAAGCCAAGGGAGGTGGAGGACAGCAGCATAGGCACATGCTGCTAATTATGATTGGAGAAAGTTTTGTAAACGGCCCAATTCTTGCTCCCCAAGGGAGTTTTTGGCCAGTGGACATCTCCCTGCCATTATGAGATTTTCAAGCGATCTAACAGAAAACAGCCGAACCAGAAACTGTCATCTCATGTCTATGGGCTATCTTATTCTATGTTCTAGAATAGGCAGGGCAGCACTCTCAACCAATCAGGGGTGTACTGCCCACCAATCAGCTAATCAAAGTGTTTTGCCTTATTGTTCAATCAACAAGAAAAGCAATAAAGGAAGCAGAACTTCACCAGCTTGTTTTTGTTTCATAATTACCTATCAGATGGATAGCATTTCCTTGTGTCAGCCCGCCGTCTGAACTACAACTCAACCTCTGAACTTCGCTCAATGTAACCATTCTTTCAGCACACACTTTATCTACAACCCAGCATGCGACACCCTGACAAATGTGTTTGCACACAACACTACGGGGCTAACAGAAGCGAAGCAGAGGAGCTTGCTAATGCATGAAAGCCGCAGTTTTTCCTCACAGTACAGAGTGCGCTTTTTAGAAAAAAATCAGAGACCGGGTCGATTTTTATTTTCCAAAATGCTGGAGGAATGGGATACTGACTTTTCTGAAACTGTATCAGAGTTTAGAAGGAAACACTGCTCCTCTGAGTTCCTTAAAATGACACTAAACTCTGGAGTAAAATCTTAAAAATACATTCAAGTATCTTAACTATAACAGAATGTATCTTATCTGTGTATCACTCGGCTGTAGATCCTCCAATCATCTCTGAATTGGTGCTGACACTGTCCTTCCTTCTGGAGGGTGGCTACTTTTGCTCCCCAAGGTCCCTGTGTGTTGTAAAGTAGCCATCGCTCCAAGCTCGCTCCCGTGATGGACTGCAATCTTACATTCAGTTTTCTCATTTGTATTGAGATTGTGGTAGGATAGGAAGGCAGTTCGAGGTAGAGGCACAACCACACTGTTCTCAGGGAAAAGAAAGAGCAGAGAGAGGCACTAACCTGCAATTCTCAAGAAAGGGAAATGGGCAGAGCGAGGAGTGGCACAATGGTGCCAGCTTATCAGAATGGGAACAATGTCATTCTTCATACTGTTCCTGGTGTGACTGAGCTACATATGGCATTTTTAGTAACTCAGTCCACACTGCTAAAATCGCTAGTATAGTAATAATCTTTTAGTATCTGGTCATCAGCAGAAATTGTATAAAGCAACCATAGGCATATGGGCACTGCATTGCAAACCTGCACTGAAATATGTACAGTTTCATAATAGCAGCAACCTGCATTGTTTAGAGCATAAAGAGAGACAGATTATGAGCTCTGGAGAGCTGCATGACCTTCATGAAATTTCTGAGGAATTGTGCTCTCTGCACTGAAACAGGGCTACAGTTCACATTCAGTTATAGTTGAAGCATCCCAGTCAATGTGTGCTAAAGGCAACAAGACATGTCATAAATGGTGAGATGGAGTTTGCAGACACACTGTCATCATAGGTGAACTTTGCTTTATAAAGCAAACTGGAGTTCAGCAGGGTTCAGTCATGCACAGAAGAAGGTCAGTGACCCAGTCTGCTCTGCAATGTTTTGTGTATACTGGACAGTTATTTCTTTTTTTTTTTGCTTGTAACTGGCAGGCTCGCCATGGACACAATTCCACAAGTGGAATATTTTAATAACATGCTGGAATTTACAGTGGGGATTTGACAACAGGAAAACGTACAACAATTATCAGGCTATAACACACACACACAATACAATTGATAATCATTCAATGTGAGCACGCTAAAGATAACAGGACAGAACAGATGTGAACTTACGCTCCTCACCCAGTTTTTTAGGGTCCATACTCATTGGTAAACCCATTGTGATGGATCCCACAGGGACCTTTGCATGTTCAGAGCTGTATGGAGTATGAAGTGGGATGGGAACACCCTGAAAACAGAAAGATAGTTGACCATAAGCATGATATAAAAAACATTCTAAAGTAAATGCAGCAGATACACAAGCCATTCTTACCAAAATTATAACCCAAAACAAATGAAATGGAATAATTGAAGTGGTTTATGTTTGCTTTAAATATTCTAATATTTATTTATTACAGGTATTTCTATAGCGCCGACAATTTACGCAGCACTTTACATAGTTACACATTCACATCAATCCCTACCCTCAAGGAGCTTACAATCTAAGGTCCCTATCTCACATACATGGCCAACTTAGAGAGGAGCCAATTAACCTACCAGCATGTCTTTGGAGCCTTGCCTGTAACATTGAAGAATAAGAACACAAGAAATGTATTATAAGAACAAAAATTTATTATATTGCAGCTTACCAGTCCTTAGATAAGGCACCTGCATTAGCTTTCTTTTTTCAGGTGTAGTACATTTTTAGAGGTATAGTATATACTGTAGTACACCTGTCAATTTCTTTCGTTCAACCCACGGGCTGAACGGAAGAAGTTGATTCCTCCATCAACACAAACAGTATGTCGATCGAGGAATCGCTGCTGTTTGCATTGCATTGTATTCTGACAGGTGCCACTGGCACCTGTCACAATAACCGATCAGAGTGGACAGCTCATTGGGTGTCGGCTCCGATTGTACAAAGATTTTCCAGCCGGCTCCTTCGATCAGCTGTTCGAGGCATGCCGGCTGAAAGGGAGCCGACAGCCTCATACACTGGCCGAATTTCGGCTGGTACATTAAAAATCGGCCGAAATTTTGCCAGTGTATAGGCACCTTTAGAGTATGTAGTCTGACACCATGCCAACACCTTTTTTGAGCTTGTATTAAGTTAACAGAACTGGCATTAAAAGCATTCATCTTCAATATGTACTTTATTACTGTTATCATTACTAGGCTTATTTTATTGTTTATTTCACTAAAACAAAATCTTAAAGTAGAACTCCATAAATCCCCACAAAAAAACTAAAATATCTAATCTAAAAATACATTCACACTATTGTCCCTGAAAAGGGATTTGCAATTCTGGTAAACCATTCTGTTGACTGACTCACCTCTGCATGTCCTGGAATTTTACTTTCCATTGGGAATCATTGCTCAATAAGCTCAATGTTGGAGGTGGGTGTTGTGTGTCTGAAGTACCACAGCAGATATTTCATTAAGAAAGTATAAGTCTAAGTCTCATTTTTAGCTACCATCTACATACCTGAGATATAGAGCCCATGGGTCTTTCAATAGCAGCTGGGTGTTTGCTGGAGGATATAAGGGGAGGTGGGTTTGATATGCTGTTGATACGTGGTGCCAATGTCCGTGAACCTTCATGCAAGTTTAGTGGCACTGACTGACCTGTGTTAAAAAAAAAAAAAAAACATCAAATTCATTAAGATAGGGTTATCCTAACAGCTTTATTTACCAGTGTCCAATGACCTGAAGGTAGCTGCATAACCCATTCATTCAAACTGTAACTAGTCTGCCCTGTCCTGATCAAGAAAATAGGATTTTTGCACTCAACATAAAACCCTTCTCTCAGAGTTCATTGAAGGACACATGAATTCTGAGACCTTTTTGTTCTAATGGCTCAGTTTGGTAGCAAAGCAGTACCAAAAGCACAGTTATAAACTCAATGGGTTGGGACCCATGTCCTTCAATGTACTCTGAGAAAATTTTCTTTACGGTGAGTACGAAAATCCTATTTTCTCTCTCCTTCACTGAGGGACATCAGAATTCCGAAACCATTGCAGCCAAAAAACAGCTAAACGGCCCAACAAGAAACAAGGGTTGCTCAAACAACTGCCTGAAAGACATAAACCAGAAGCTGGCATTAGATGAAAACAGAAATGTCCACTTTGTAAAACTTATGTAAAGTGTAAACACAACAACAAGTAGTAACCTCACAAATCTGGGAAACAGAGGCTTTCAGCTTAAATGCCCAAGAAGCACTCAAAGTCCCGGTAGAGTTAACTGGAAAGCAAAGACTGAACCATATCCACAAAATTGAGAGAAATTTCCCTCTGTATAACTGGAGCAGGACACAAGGATAGAAGGACAATGTCCTGGTTACAGTTAAGGTCCATATACTACCTTAGAAAGTAAGAAGGGCCTAGAGCTCAACCACACCTTGTCCGTATAAAGGACCTAAAAAAGAGTTCCGTGCAAGAGAAGGCCATTTATCAGACACTTGCCTAGCAGAGGCGATAGCTAGAAGAAAATACCACCTTGTGGGGCCGGGCAGAGAGAGGAATGTCACGGCTGACAGAGCTGGAACATGATGTTCTGCCTGAATTATGATTTGTTCTGCCCCCCTTTGCAGCAGTGAGACTTCTTTTTCCTCCCTGATTGATGTATGCCAGCGCAGGATTGAATGACCCTTTAGCAGGTCAGTTTAACACTTAAATGAGAGCCAAATCACCTGAAGTGCCAGGATGTTGGGATCCAGTGTCAGGAGATGGGATCCCACCAGTGTGTTGTCAGGGTCTTTCAGAATACAGGAAGGAGCAAGTTCCCCAATGTCGGAGCTGGAACCCGAATCCACCAAGACAGCCTGGTCCTTGATGTTAAATAAATTGGTCTGTCCAGATACTGGATTGATTAGTCCCATGATGACAGAATGCCGTGTTTTAGATTCCCGGAAAGGAATTAGGCAAATAGAACAGCCTCAAAGTAGGCTACAATCAGCACCAAGGCTGTTTTGCAGAAGGAGGGAGTTGGACACTTCATTTACTAACACTTGAGACTGGAGAGTCTGAAACTTCTAGTGCAAGAAACACTTTGATCAAATAAGTGTTCAGGACCAACCCCCTGAAACTCCAAGTGGTGCATCCGAGCCAGCGATTACCTTTTGGGTTTCAGGATCCATTGGAACCTCTATAACATCTGGACAGTCAGAGACACATTGTCCTCCAGAGTCTTTACCAACTTTTTTCTCAAGAAGTGGTCATCCAAGTAGCTCATTACCGATCTATGTCAAAAGCATTAGAGGGCCAACACTGGAGCCAGCACCTTGGTAAACACCTGAGGTGCAGAGGACAAGCCATGTTCACTTCCTGGTGAACATAAATGACAATCGATCTCGATGATTCTATCCGGAATATTAGTATTTCAATGTAAGCATTTGAAGGTCCAAGATGGGTCAAATGTGCCTTTGGATTTAGTAAAAATTCAAGTTGGAGTAAAAATCCTAAAAAACATCTGCAGCTAGGACTGGAACGATGTCAGAACTATCGAAGGATCAAAGATGTGCCCCATGCCTTGGAAAGTGAGGGCACACCTTCATGCTAAGGAGAGCTTTTTTGAAAACTTTCCCGACTTTGAATGCCAGGTCTTGCAGGTGGTCAGAAAACAAAGCTGGGGAGGTCTCGATGTAGAAGTCAAGGGCGCAGTATAGCAAAGGGAAAGCTTCTGAGAAGTAATGTATGGAGATTACTTGTGAGTCTGCTCCTTAGTCTTTTTTCTGCTGAGGAAGAGGAGTACTCTTGCCGCTAGACGTTATTCAAAGGCTATGTAGAGAAAGACAGCTATTGTTCAGAGCCAGAGACATCTTGACCATGTGATGAATATCTGTGGGTTTGTGTCTCATTAGTTAGGTGCTGCTCCAGGGATTTGGACTAATCAGACATGGTTTGGCAGAGGAGAACTACAGCAAGAACAGGTGTGAAGCCGGGCCTAGTAAAGAGAAAATGGCCCTAGGTGGGGGGCTGTCCCCGCCATGCTTTGAATCAGATATGTTGCAGCTACAGGTGCAGCAAGCGAGGCACAGGCTCAAGGTGGAAGACAAGGCCTTGAGTATTCACAGAATCTAGAGAGCTGACAGATGACTCACACAGCAACGTGGAGTGCATGTCCAGAAGCCAAGACTCGGGATAAAAGCTCCAGATAGTTACGAAGAAGGTGGGGAGACCACCTGCAACTACAAGGTAAGGATTCTTCATCGAAGAAGTAAAGTTGCTAGAAGAAATTACAGGTTAAATCTTAAATCATTGGGGCTGAAGAAAAGAAGTCAATTTTCCTAGTACATTAGCAAAGAACAGGCATGCTGGTAGTAGGAGGCGTTAAACCCAGGTGATATAAGTGGTGATATAAGCCGAAGGCTTCAGAATTCCGGTATCATCAATGGACAAGAACGAAAAGCACTGCATTTGTTCATTAAGTAAATGTCATCCAGTTATGTTATCAGATTATGTTGATTCTCACCCTGGGAGTTAAATGGAGATGTGGCTTCAGGCTGTGGAAGGGGCTTCAATACCTCTCTGGCAGGCACTTGGTATAGTGCAGCAGGGGGCCAAGTTGGCAAGGACATTTGTTCTGCACTTAACCTTTGACCCTCTACCTGTAAAGTCATGTATGCTTTATCTGAAATAAAAAAACAAAGCTATTAACAAATCATCTTTTG
>NW_017306281.1:3321219-3326580 GCF_000935625.1 Nanorana parkeri
GTTTACATTCCTGAAGCAGCAATTAAATGAAAATGTTTTATACATAACATGTGAACACATGTTCACGGTTGAAGGAGCAAATAAAACATTTTTTTCACGTGTAGGACTTTAAAACCCAAAAGAGTCTACAGGATCATCTAAAAAAAGCTGTCCTAATTGTAAAAACAAAGTAATTGTAAAAAAAAGTTGTTTTGTTGATTTGTTTTTTTTTTTTAACTAATTGCATATTAAATGTTTCATGGAAAACAAAAATAACACTTGACATAGGATTTCCAGAGCACTATGAGTTAGTTAACAAGACAGCACAGCAGTAGTAGCCTACCTCCAGGATAGTTTTGTCTTACTGAAATCTCGAATTGTAATGCACATATGTTAATGTCACAGTCAGGTAAGAACTGTGGCACACCCCAGGGCTTTGAGGACTTGCTCAAGCCTTAGCAGATATTTCCTCTTGGTTCTTATAGAGAAAAACCTGGCACCTGCCATCCTTATTCTGCACACTGCAAGCTATCACTAACTTGCAAGAAAACCATACCCCATGCATCAAAATAATGCTTCTATTGGAAATTATGTGCAAATGGATTTATGGTGAGGCACAACCTCACTATTCAAGACTGCTTTGCAGAGTGCTGTCAGAACATGCTTCCTTCCCTTATGATCTAGTCAGAGGCTGCACTGAGTTATTAACTAAATGTTATTGCCTAAAATGAATCTGAAGCAAAACCTGTTTTTTTTTTAATAGTAGTGGGAAGGGTTAGTACCCCTGTCATGTTATGAACAGAAACCAATGGGAAATCTACTGAAAAATGGTACAGTTGTCACTGGAAGAGAAGGCAAAATATTGCAGGGGGCATCTGTTATAGTGACTAAGGATACACTGATACCGGTTTTTCGGTATCGAGCATGGATATTTTTTTTGTGGTACTCGCAGATACCAAATACCGATACAGGAAGTCCCATTAAGGAAACGTGTAATGACTAGCCGCCCAGCTTCCCGATTAGCCGGGAAGCCAGCTCCATGCTCCCTCGTCACCAAGTGACGAGGAAGCATGGAGTCGGTTATCTGGCCAATCAGGAAGCCAAGGTTGGATAATGACTCGCCGCCCATCTTCCTGATTGGCAAGCTTCCCGACCAATGAGGAAGCTGGGTGGTAAGTCATTACACGCCGCCCAGCTTCCTGATTGGCTAGGAAGCTGGCTCCATACTTCCTCGTCAACAAGTGATGAGGAAGCATGGAGCCGGCTTCTCAGCCAATCAGGAAACTGTGGGGCGAGTCATTACCCACCCCTCGTCTTCCTGATTGGCTAGGAAGCCAGCTCCATGCTGTGCCATGCTAATGTACATATCATGCGTTAACGTACAACCAAAGGTGTATTTTGACTCTAATGCAGGTAACACAGGTTTTTTAGTTGTATGCCCAGAGCTCATGTGTGTAGATCCTTAAGGCTACAATTCATGTGTGTGTGAGAGGTGTGGTGCATTTTCCTGCTTTAGGGCCCATTCACACTCACACATACACAGAATTGCATCAAACACAGTGTGCATCAAGGGGGGAGGGTGCTTGTAGTCAAAGCAACAGATGGCGCCCTGCAATCCTGTTCATAGCAATAGGAATAGTCACCAGCACTTCATGCAAGGACAAAAGAATCAATGTAGCGTCACATGGGTCATATAGCCAATGTTTCCGTGCCATGCAGTGTCCCTTCCTCAAGGCAAAACAGTGACGACTTGCTGAAGGGACCCTGCATGGCCCTGAAACATTGGCTATATTCTCTATGAAAGGTGCGTTTTGATAAAAGCAGCACCAAAGATGCCGCAAGCAGGGTTTTTTTTTTCAAAGGTGTCTATGTACTAAACAGTGCAAAGTTTTCTTTTTTTCTTTCAGGTATTATTCAAACAGCTTATATAAAAAAAAGCAGTCAGCACATTGAGAATAAAATACTAAATAAAGAAACCCCCCTCGTGCTTTGCTTATAGCAATGACTCAAACAAAGAATTGAAAATTAATCGCTGTGTATGATATGTCTCTCAGTATTTTATTACATTACCATACACTGTATATAACAGTGAAATGACTACAATACCAGAGCATTAAACACAATGAAATAAAGCAGAACTCTGAGAACCCTGCAGAACTCGCAGAGGCTTACGGCAAATATGAACACGTGTGGCTCAGATTTATGCACTTACATATTATCTGTGAGCTGCTACTCCTGCTGATTGCTGTTAATATTTAAATAGTGCAAATGTGCCAGGAGGAAGAGCGGAGTAATAAGTGGAATTTGGCCTCGTTTAATCTGCACTTGGCTCACAGTTTAGCTATACAATTATTACCCCAATAATCACACCTCCCAGAGTGCGCCTGAGCACACAAACAGATGAACAGCTCAGCAGATAAAACACCACAGCTACTAGATTTCGGACTGATCACACTAGGAACATTTCCGCTCTGCAAATATATATTACCTACATGTACATAGAGGTAGGCCTACATTCAGAATAAACACACTTTTTGCAAGCATCTCCTTTTTATATAAATCCTTTTTTTACAATTCAGCCGGCCCTAGGATGATCTTATACCAGTGGTATCGGTGCATCCCTTATATACCGTATTTTTCGATCCATAAGACGCACTTTTTCCCCCAAAAAAGTAGGGGGAAAATGTGCCTGTCTCTTATGGAGCGAATCCCGACGCCCGAGAAATGCAGTTTCGGGCGCCAGGCGAGTAGTTTTTTGTACATTTAGCCCTGCTAAAGCAGAGCTAAATGTACAGTAGGAGCCACTGCTCGTTTAATACAAGTGATCTGATTAGATCACTTGTATTAAAACCGAGCAGCGGCGACTGCGATCACCATAGAGCAGACGAAGAACGGACGTTCTTCGTCTGCTTTGTGTGATCAGAGACCGTGGCACTGTAATCACAGCGCCACCTGTCTCAGCGATCAATAACTGCAGCTTCTGTCACAGAAGCTGTGACAGAAGCTACGGTCTGTCGAGTGCTCCATAAGGCGCACCGGACCTCCCTGCGTCCTATGGTCCAGTGCGTCTTATGGAAAGCAAAATATGGTATATTTATAAAAACAAAACCATACATTAAAACAGAGATGTGCAAGTCCTAGGAGAACCGTGTGCTCCTTACAAATGACAGCTGCCTCACAACTTTTTAATTTTTCTCTGGTCTGGTCTTGGAGATCAAAAAGTATCTGTACTTGTACCGAGTACTGTACTTGGTATCGGTGCATCCCTACTGAAAACTTAAAACTGTCACAAGTAATCTCTCAACCAGTGGCACTGCTTGCAAACGTTGGACTGTGTTTGGCCCTCCATGGACCAAGAACTATGATTATCTATTCAGTTGTTGATTAAATGGGTGTCAAACAGGCTATTTTGGGACAAGCTAGCTGATAAGCACATCATATGCGAGATGAAAAAACCTGACAATTGTACATTTATGACCAATTCTCACCTGAATGTATAGGAAGTGATGGAAAATCTGCAACAGTGACCCACAACAGACATTAATAAAAAAAAAGCTGACAGTGGTTTTAACTTCTCCCTACCTTACTTATAAAAGAAAAAAGCATTTTTATTTCTTACTTCCTGTCTGGTGACTCTGTTGTTTTAGTCACTGGGACAGTAAATTAGGGAAAATCTCTAAAAAACTGAGACCCTAATATCAGTAAAACCTGGTAGCAGGTCAAGCCTTTTCACACTCTATCCTAAACTAAGAAATAAGTTTACCCCAGAGAACACATACCAATAAGTACCAGTGCTCCTATTACAGTACTTAATATATCTAGTTTAAAGAAGCTAATATGTGAGATCTAGGCAGATATACAGCACACATGTCCAAACAAAGCACATACTTATCTGTCCAGGGACAAGTGGATTACGAACTCTTCAGGACAATGAATGGAGATGGTGGAATGCATGGGTGGGTAAGGTAAAATGCTGTGGAGCGCTGAGCAGGCTGCACAGCGAAGATCTCGGTGCAGTGCGGACCAGTAATTGAGGTTACTGGGAGAGGGTAACTGAGGCGCCTAAAATGGACTTACATGTAAATGTGTTTTTATGGGCACTGAATACTTTATAAATTCTATTTTTTACTGATCTATTACACAAATATTAATTTAGGTAAAGGATCACCGATCCAAAAAGTGGCACCCATAAGCCTCAAGACTGATGTAATGCTTACGAAGGGCGTGAATGTGAGAATTTTTATTTAATTTTTTTTTTATTACAGACATTTATATAGCACCAACTTTTTACACAACACTTTACACACTGTACATTCAAATGAGTTCCTGCTCTCAAGGAGTTCACGAACGAGGGCCCTTCCTCAGCTACAAATACTACAGCCAATTTAAACAGAATCCAATTAACCTACCAGCATATCTTTGAATTGTGAGAAGAAACTGGAGTCTCCAGGTGAAACCCAAGCAATCAAACAGAGAACATGCAATCTCCATGAAGATAGTGTCCTGGAGATTCAAGCCAATACCCCAGTGCTGCAAGGCAGATGTGCTTACCACTAAGCTACAGGGCTGCCTGGAAAAACTGTTAATGTTGATTTCTTAAAAATCTCTGGTCACAAGCATACAAACAAATAGATTTCACACCTGTGCCTGTAAAAAAGAAGCAGATTATTGGTTTGTGAGATACCTACCTTCTTTTTCGGCAGCTTTCCCTTTTGGGCTACTAATTGTCTCTTGCTCTGTGTCAGGGAGCAGATGACATGGAGGTTGTTTAGCTGGGGTTTGTCCATCCAGGGCAGACTCATGAGCCTTGGTAATCTGCTCTTGGTAAAGGGCCAAAGGATGATGAGGTTTCATAGAAGCATTTAGAGGAACTGCATCTGAAATGCTTTCTGAGATCTGAAAAATAATAGATATTAAGGAATCCAGTCTGATGGAAAAAAAAAATCAGCATTTTTATTTAAAATAAGGAGATGAACACTAAAAATAGCCATGTACCATACAGACTGTACCCTCCCTCTATGCTGAAACATAAATAATGACAGTACAGTTTACAGAAAGGAGAATTGAGAAAGCTCCGATTGTATTTATGACCTGCTCTGCTATGACATGATAAGGAGAATGAATGCCCACACACGGTTTATTTGACTGTCAGATTCATGGGGAACTCATGATTAGTAATAATGGGACAAGCTAGCTTAGCTAAGAACACTAGCAACTATATATAAGACTTGTGTAAATTGGGATAATAATACAAATTTGTATGCCAAATGAACCATGGTGTAAGTGCGTGTGCATGTATACCACATGTAAGGATAAACATATATAAGGTATATAAAACTTTGTGAGTTAATAGAAATTGGTTTACATTGTTTGTAATAACTC
>NW_017306281.1:3326632-3387635 GCF_000935625.1 Nanorana parkeri
ATACAATGGTACTAGTTTAAACAATTGTATAAAAGCAAGTACATTATATGTGTGCTTTTCATCGTCACTCTGGGGTTGAGAAAGACATATGGACCTAGAATAATGCAGTGGTAAATATAATGGGGAAAATGTATCAAAACTGGAGCGGCCATTATCTGGAGCAGTTGTGCATGGCAACCAATCAGCAACCAATCTTCCGTTTGTTTAGTTAAGCTTTGAAAATCAAAGATAGAAGCTGATTGGCTGCCAAGGACAAATGCTCCAGATTGTGATTGCTCCAGCTTTGATAAATTCCCCTGAGTGTTATTATTGCTGTGCTGTGTTATCATGGCTTTTATAACAAGTCTTCTTTAATTGGTTGCGGGAAGATGATGTTATGCTCAGAAATTAGAATAAAATAGCTATTGAAGTACTGAGAAAGATGCCTCTGTGCTGAGCTGGTGTATTGGATTTATGATTCCCTGGTTGTGCCTATAGGGTCCGGTCATTGCACACGGTTTGATATACGGAGACTCTTCTATGTGGTTTGTTTTCCGTAAATGTTTGCACAGGCAACAAATGCAGAATTTAGAAATCAGTTCTAAAGACATAAAGGAAGTTGCAGCAGGCCAGCGGACAGTTTTTTTATGGTACAAGCACAGTGCATGGGCTTGTACCATATTTCTGATGTCCAGAAAAAATGCTGGTTACGTCGCCTTTTACTGAACATGTGACCAAGCAATACTGCTTTGTCACCCTACCACACCATTCTCCCACATGGACACAGAGAGTCATCCCCATCTGTTTGAGAGGCAAAGACTGAAACCACTGTGCAAAGCTTTAACATTTTTGTTTCAGCCAATGGAAAGCTAGTTACTAGGAGAAGGAGACATCAAGGTCCTACTTAGCAATCCTTATAATTTAAAGTAGCAATTAAAATTCAATATTTTTTTAGCAATTAATCTCTAATCTGCTCTAATCAGTTCCAATGGAAGACTATTCAAAATGTTCACAGCTCTTGTAACGGGGTTCTCTTTTGTCCCTCATTCCTCAACAGCACCTCTCTTTCAACTAAGGTAAAGTCATGTAGGGGATCCCACCGCACTCCTGCCCGAAAATAGTAAGTCACCAGCACTCCAAAAGGTTCTCCAAGCAAAGTTCCTTTTATGTCATGTGTACAGTTACATCACCAAGCTTAGCAAAGTTTCATAACGCATCTAGTTCCTTCATCAGGCTAAACAAAATCACTTTGTTTTGCCTGAAGGAACCGGATGCGTTCCAAAATGTTGCTACAGAAAAAGGTGAGCCCAAAGCAAGGACTATACTTGTGCACCTAGAAAATCAGCAGATTAATCAGTAGTGATGTACAGTGGTACCTCGGTTCACGAACGTTTCTGCTCGCGAACAATTCGGTTTGCGAACAGGAAGTTCGGCAAAATTTTGCTTCTGTTCGCGAACTCCGCATCAAGTGACGAACACAACCGCAGCCATCTTCCCTGCTCGAACACTGTTTGTGGCTTCCTCTAGTCGAAATCGTGTTCTGATCACAGTTTGATTCGGTTCGCGACCAGTATCGTGGAACGAAATAAGTTCGTGAACCGAGGTACCACTGTATATGTACACAACATTTTCTCGAAGCAGCTTGAAGTCAACAAAAATCTCCAATAGGCTGCAGCAAAGTGCAGTGTTATGATTCCAACATGTCTAGAGGTTGGCAAAAAAACCCATCAAAGCTAACATTTTGGATCTGATCTGACTGTGTTGGCCAAACCCATCACTTGACTTAGTAAATCTCCAGGAACCTGATATTAGACCTCTCTTACACATCCACCAAATATTTTTTTTTTAAATCTATTTAATCTAATTCTAATTCAGTCTAAGTTCACGTACTTTATTTCTTAGGACAAATGCTCATTTTAGTCCTTTTTTAAAAACAACCTTCGTGTGTGTAATTATTCCAAAAATGTATGATACAAATATATTACAATTAATTGAACCCTAAAAGCCCTTTCTATAGCATTTACATGGATGAACAAATCAGTGGGTGGACATTAAAATGAAAAGACAGGTTGTTTGACTGCTTGAAATAGGTGAGTACCATGAATGATAACCAGAATCTGACAGGCAGAACAGCTCTTGCACGAGAGGCCTTGCTGTGCATCATCTGATTGCACTGCCATGCACATGAATATACAAAGACACACAGGAAACATGTCAGTAAGACCTTTATATATGGTCCTAAATCTTAAACCTGGCTCATATTTCTACACATTAGTGCGTGTTCACGTGAGAGTGTCTTTCCTCAGCTTATGTTTGTGGGAAAAAAAGTATGGTTTTCATTAGGATGTTATTGACTTTTCAACTGCATTCATGTGCATTTCCTGAGCTTACCCTATAGGACAATTGGACCTGAAATGTAATGCAATAGTGCATTACAAATCTACACTCCTTATACTGTATTTACTTTTACAGGGCATTTGTGCATATACCATTGGTTGCACAAATGCTTTCTAGCCTGGATTAACATATCTGCAGGTAGTCCCAACAGAATCATGTGTTGAAGCATGCCCATTCTCTTGGGCTGCATTAAATTGCAATGTTAGATTGCTGTGATCAAGCTGCTAATGTCAGCCATGGTCACAATGAAAATTCTAGGAGCTGAGCACATTGACTCTCTTCTGGTGATCATTGCCAATTGTCTGGCAAAGCACTGTTAAAAAAGGACTGCTTTGTCACTGACATCTGCCTCAGCATGATCAGAGAGAGGAGCTGGACTGCTACTATGTAGAAGAAAAAAAAAAAAGTTTCCAAAAGAAAATGTATGGTCACAAAGTGCCATGGTCATTAATGGGTTAAAAGAACTATCCTGCTATATATAGAAAAGGCATTTAACAATAGCCATAACAAACCACACAAGGTATTTCCCACAGAAAGCAGATTGCACCTGATCTGGTACTGTCGCTTGCTCATAATTAGGGATGCACCGATACTAATATCGGTGCCGAAGCCGAGTATCTGAGTGAGTACTCGTACCCGCCCAAATACTCCGATGCCTAGCCTGATACTTCCGGTATCAGGAAGCCGGGCAGCGAATCATTACACGCTGCCCAGCTTCCTGATTGGCTGGGAAATGAGGGCACGCCTTCATGCTGAGGAGGGCTTGTCAGGGGATTTGGCAGACTTGGAAATGCCAGGCATGGCGGGTGGGTGGAGATCCAAGCACACTGCTTTGCACTGCTTCCAAACAAATCAAGTACAGACAGTACTCAAATTGTTAACATACCTGGCCGCAGGTGCGCAGAATCTGACAGCTGCAAACCCGGACATGCTCAGAGCACAGCACTTCCAGGTTCACTTCATAAAACTAAGTGTGCACTGATCCTCTACTGCTTGCCATCCTGGAGATCCTCACCTCCTTCCTGTTAACACCAACACGGTTACCCAGAGTGATGTTCGGAGTTTACAGCTTTCACACAGAATTGTAGCCCAATTAACACTCAGGGTTACTCTGGCTAAGAAGGTACGATTAACATTTGCTTTTACTTTTAAATGCATGCATGCAAACATAATGCAGTGTTTGAGTTGCTTTGCCTGTAATATAATGCCATTTCCAATAGGAAATAGGACATGCTGCATTAGGATAAAAGCAACACAAAGCAGGTGAAACACTGCCTTAGAATTGTCTTCCAAGCTGTACAACTGAGGTAAATGGGAATCTGCTCCCCAATGTTTGACATGATTGTCAAACACAAGAGGACAATGCCTGTGCACACAGGCCCTTAAGCTACTTGGACTTGGTGTACAGGGAGTAGAGTACACTCCCTTCAAAAACTCAAAAAAAATATTTGGCAATACATACACTTTAGTGAATCAAGATATTGGACATTCATGTTTTTGTAGTTACATACACGGTAACAGTTGTTGGAACTTTTGCATACATTGCTGTGAATATCAAAAGCTCTTTCAGAGAAACAAAATACAAGTTCACCATTTTTTCAGTATGCAACAATTTTTAAAGAACTGCTGTGAGCAGCTTCTTCACTTACTTTTCACCACACTTCAACTAAGGTGAATACTCTGACCTACTGTGTTCTCACTGCATGTTATTCCACCCTAAGGTCTCGTTCACACCTAGGCGTATTGCATATGCGCGTCTGTCGCACGTTTTTTACCGTGATTCGCCGTAAAAAAAGTCGCGCGACTAACGCGCGTTTCCAAAGGCTACTTGGCTGTATCCCAATGGAAACGCGCAACAAAACGGCCCAAAGTAGTACCTGTACCTTTTCAGGCGTGGGCCATTTTGTAGCGCGTTAGGGACGGGCGGAAATACGCCAAGGTGGGAACGAGACCATTGAATACAATGAGATTTATATTTTTGAGCGTTTTGTAGAGCGTTCGTTGAGCGTAGAACGCGCTACAAAACGTTCAGGTGTGAACGAGGGCTTTACCAAGAATAGTCTGTAATAAGGAAAACATTTGTAAAAGCCGGAAAACCACTTTAAAACTGAGCTCCAAAAATGTAAAAAATTTAAATGTGTTCTCAGAAATAACACAGGACAAATACAATTTGATATGTGTTCTATATGTTCCTGATTTCAAAGCTGCGCTAAGTCCTTCATGAAGTCTGCAGCTACACATAGATTTCTATATTTACTATGAGTACTAAGAAGCATAAACAAAGTCACGTGAGTGATGCTTCCCCCCCTGCAGACACTTACTATGGATGGAATGGCAGCCGCTCTCTGCTTTAGTTGTTTCAGGTCCAGTGGTTTCGGAGGCGAGGAGTTCACACGCATGTCATTGCCTGTGTTTAGCAAACTGAGCCGGGGAGACAGCAGCCTGTGTACACACAACGCAAAGGTCAGTCATTATATTCACACGCAGAATAACCGCTACTTATTAAGGACATAACAGCTTCTGCACCATGGTCTCTTAGCAAATAACACAAGATAACAGTAGAAGAGCATGTACAAAGGATCCAGCATATAAAGGGTTGCTTATTAATCTAACACAAGCTAAAAAGTAGGCAACTCTGGATGTTGGTGTTTATGTTTATGTTGGTTTCATCCAGATTATGTATTATTCATAACATACTTTTTAAGTTTTTGTTTCAGATTCAGTCTGTTCTTGTTCATATGTGTTCCCTGCTGCATGTGGCGTGCAATATCTGCTATATAATGAAAAGAGCAAGCGCTAACAAGCCATTTTTAAATAATAATCACTATTCTATCAATTCCAAAGCGGATGGAATAAATCGTCTTATGGGGCAGAAATGACAAAATTTCAAATTCAAAACTTTGTGCTCAGCTCCTAACTAAGCAGCAGACACTAATTCCAGTAATAATATCCAGAATACAAAATGGTCAATAAATAAATAAACGTAAAGAAACAAAATAGAAATAAACGTGATTCGTATGTGTAACACTATTGTTATACCGTGCTACATAAAAAATAAAGTGCAACATGTAAGAAAATAATAAAATAGTCCACTTTTAGTTCACTGGTGCAACAATTAACACAACTATCCATCCCTCCCCTCATGACAAGGTGCTAGGTGTCATCCTTGACTCGGACCTCACCTTTCTGCCCCACATCCCATTCCTATCCAAATCCTGCCGCCTTCACCTTCGTAACATCTCCAAAATACGCCCCTTCCTCACCAATGAGACCGCAAAATTACTCATCCATTCGCTTGTTATCTCTCGTCTTGACTATTGCAACTCCCTCCTCATTGGCCTTCCACTACACAGGCTATCCCCCCTTCAGTCTATCATGAATGCAGCTGCTAGACTCATCCACCTAACCAACCGCTCAGTGTCTGCAACCCCCCTCTGTCAATCCCTGCACTGACTTCCACTCGCCCAAAGGATAAAAATCTAATTATTAACAACGACTTACAAAGCCATTCACAACTCTGCCCCCGGCTAGATCTCCAACCTCGTCTCAAAGTATCACCCTAAATGTTACCTCCGCTCTTCAAAAGACTTTCTGCTTTCCAGCTCCCTCGTAAACTCCTCCCATGCTCGCCTCCAGGACTTCATCAGAGTCTCTCCCATCCTCTGGAACTCTTTGCCCCAACCTGTCCGTCTGTCTCCCACCTTGACTGCCTTTAGGCGATCTCTAAAGACTCATCTGTTCAGGGAAGCCTATCCCACCTCAACCTAACCACTGAACTATCACTTTCTCAATCAATTCATCCCCACACAGCTCCCTCCTCATGTATCACTTCCCCCTCCCTTTTAGATTGTAAGCCCTCACGGGCAGGGCCCTCCTTACCCCCTTGTCTTGAATTGTATTGTATTGTGATTGTAATGTCTTCCTTATATTGTAAAGCGCTGCGCAAACTGTTGGCGCTATATAAATCCTGTATAATAATAATTGAATATACGAAGTTAAAGTGCAATAAACCTACACAAGTAGAATGAAGTAGCTATCAATCGCACACAATTGTAGTACTGTGTGATTATGCAAAATTAAAGTGTATATCCGACACAATGTAAAAAAACAAATAAACAAAAAACCTAATGAGTACATTTCTGCAATACATGCACATTCCCTGTGTTTTGTCTCCTATATAAAAGCTGCAAATACAGAAACATACCTGTTGATCCTAAAAATCAGTGAGCTATTGAGCTCCTGTTTGAGCAGGATTCCATTGTTTCTGCTACAATGAAATCACAAGCAGAGTTGTCTGCTTAAGTTTTCCTCTCTTAGACTGCAGAACACCGCCTCCATATGTCATAGAGATGAGGAGATGTACTGTAGTATTTCTGTTACATACTTCTTCCGTAGTTTACACAAGGGAGTCATCTAATCCATACATTTATCATATGATCATTACGTTTATTTTTTTACATTTTAGTGATCTACTAAAAATTGCCCGTGTTACTCTAGCCGTTAGATAACCTGCACATGCTATATTTTCTTATATTAGGATAAAAGTATGCCTGTGTTTGTTAACTAGGAAAGTCGGGGTCTTGTTGCAATGCTTTCTTCTATCTCTGGCTTTTTATTGCATGTGCACAACTTGCCAAAAAAAAAAAATGATGAAACTATTGCTGCAGAGATATAGTGGTTTTTAATATGAGCCTTTCCCCTAAATTAACCAAATACAGTAACTCTAAATGTTTGAATTTGTCACATTCTTAGTGGAAATCAGCTACTGTGTCATCAATTGAATAAAGACCTCTGGCCTTAGCAAAACATTTCTACAGTTTCCACTAGTAGCAAAGCTTAAACCCTAACTCTGAACAATTTTTTTTTTTGTAAACTAAATAGAGCCCCATCAGGTACTAGAAATAAAAACCCAAACTGCAATACCCTCCTTTTACGTTCACACCATATGAAGTGCGTTCCGGCCCGAACGCACTGCATCGCATTGCAGCCGGCTCACTATTTCATGGGGCTGTAGGGGGCGTGGCAGGCCATTAAAGTGAATGGCACCGTAGCTACGCCCTCTGGCCGCAATGCAATCGCCCGCACGGGATTGCAGGGCACATTGTGCCTGCGGTCCGGTGCGGTGCAAATGCTGCAAGCCCTATTTTGACCGCACCGTACCGCAGGCACAATGTGCCCTGCGATCCCGTGCGGGCGATCGCATTGCGGCCCGGAGGTCGTGGCTACGGTGCCATTCACTTCAAAAGCCCGTCACGCCCCATCCAGCCCCACGAAATAGTGAGCCGGCCGGAACGCACTGCATATGGTGTGAACGTACCCTTAATCCAGAGATGTCCACTGCAGTACCTTTCCTTCACCACAAGATGTCCCCAGTCACCCGGGTTGAAAGACAACCAGTGTCATTCACCTTGTTGAGGGCAGGACCATGCTGTCTTGCATTCACTGTAAAGTTCTACCATCTTGGACCTCCAACACAGAACATACATTCTGGAGGCCTCAGATTGGAGTGGGGTCGATTGGGGGATTGAGCTCTAAATTGGAATTTAGATCTCATATATAACCTTTTAGGAATTTTGTCTCTGGGAAGGCTGTTAATATGCAAATTATCTAATCTCATGAACCAGAAAAACTTAAATATGAAAAATAATGACATTGGAGCATTGTAATTGACAGTACCTCAGCATACTTTCCAGCTAGCTTGCAAAAAAAACTAACTAAACTGTTACAGCTACTCAGGTCAGTTTAAATGGAAAACTGCTTAGTGGAGTTATTCTTTAAAGCCCAATTGTAGCCAGACTCTTTTTTATTTTACTTGTGGATAGAGTGAGCAAAGGGAAGCGTTAATGTGATATTAAAGTCAAATGGATTTTAAGCTATTTCAAATGCTGATGAAATCACTTACAATGAATGCTGCTTCTTGATGTTTAAAAGTTTTAGTTTCCTGCAGAATCAGCTGGTCTCCTGAGCACTGGTCCTGATATCCTGTTTTAGCCCTCATTCACACTGCAGATCCGTGCGGTGTGCGCGGCCGTATCGGGCCATTCCAAGGAAGGACAGGTCCTGCGTGTGATTGTACGCAGCAGCCAGTTCTTCTCTATGTGAGTACACTGCCGTACGCTCGCCTGAGCTGCACATCCATGCGGGTGTCCGCATGGCCACGTCCTCCCATAGAGAAGAACAGGCTACTGCATACAATCACACGCAGCACCTGTCCTTCCCGGGAGCGGACAGATACGGCTGTGCATGCCACACGGATCTGTACGGGCCAGCTTAGCTGTGTGACTGAGGCCTTAAAGTGACTCCTTTCTCAAACAGAGTGCTATGCACTCACCCTTGTGTGTGCTAGTAAGCTCGGTGTGTCTCCACAAACACATAGACACAGCAAATCAAGCTACTCCCCTCCCCAAGCTAGTGGATGAACAGTTGCTGGAGTCTGCACTGTCCTTTGTGACATTGTACTGGACAGGAAGTTCAGGGAAGCCAAGCTAAGAGACTTGGAAGGAGCTGTTCAGAAACATGATGATTGTAAGTGTTTGGGAAAACATGTAAAGCAAACCTTTGCTGGGAAATGTATATTTGTTTGATCTGGATTCATTACCGAAAAAAAAGTTTGAGAGTTTAATATTACTTTAAAGCCTTTGTCAGGTTTTAGTACTGCGCGCGTTCCTATTGGGAAGATTATACATTGCTCCCTGTCTCAATGACAGGGGTCAGAGGGAATGGAAAAATCTATTCAATGGAACACAGCAACAATTAAATAACAACTAAACAATAAAAAAAAAAAAAAAATAATGATTCCAATAGAATGGGGAAAAGCAAAATGTTTGTCATTTTATTTCTGCTTTGCCTTCCCTTCCTGGTGACCCTGTTCCCTTTATTTCTTGCCCTGTTGTCACAGGGACAGAAATTGAAGGTATGTTTTTTAAAACCAATCCCACTACATATACTGGGAAGTACAAGGAAACCGTTCATGATGTAAACATTCATGACATTTTGTTTCACTTTAATACGATTAATATAAAACATGTACTATATAAGTCAACCTGTAGACACCATTTATGTAGTTAATTCATGTCTTTACACAAGGAGAACAATTCCCAGGATGGAGAAAGACAAATCATACTACCAATATCTGCTATTGCGTCTACTCATATAAATGTGAGAAACACATGACCTCAACTTCTGGCTCTTACATTACTTAGGAATTTATGGTGATTAGATGAATTTCCCCGTTTAAAATGTGGTTTCACGAGAAGAAAAAAGCAGTATCATCAATGAAAGATATGATATGGTTCCTTAGATAAACAAGAAACGGCTTGAATTTCATTATTAGTGGCTTTCCAAGAAAAAAATCCAATTTTGTAACATTTACTACTTTCCAATAGTACAATTACAGGATGTCTATAGTGACTCACACTGGATACTAGTGGTGACACAGGAAGTGGGCTTGGCTCTAGGTTCTGCAGAATGGAGTGACCCTATGATTATGACAATTGGTAAGTATTTATGAATCGGCCAAACAGAAAAACAAATCATTTGCCAGGTTGAACAGTTTACTGGATCTTAAATGGAACAGTGGTTACTTGTTCCACTTAAGGAATTTTTGGAGGGCTATTTGGTTGCTATTGGTCCCTCACTGGCACCTAACTGGTTATATGGATTATTTGCTCTGTAAGGCCTGTTCCAGAAAAACAATGATTTTTATACTGCCATTCCAAAGGCTGTTAGGGCATGTACTAATTATCTTCTTTGCGTCACTCACTACTTTGGAATAGTTTTTCCCCCCTTTATAGTGTAAGAAATTACAAGCAAACACCTTCTGTACTTTATATTTTAGTAGAGAATTTGTTGTTTCCTTTTGGCACTGTTCTCCGTACCCTGCCTAGTTAGAACAACATTAAAGGAGCTACTCGAACACTATGGACTCAGACAAAGGTTTTCTATTTAATAAAAGAACTCCGAGCCGAGAAGTCTTCACAAACAAGGCCAGAACATCATTCCTTGATACAATGTATTTTTGTCTATAGTCAGCTAAACATTTATTAGGCTCTTAAGTAGTGTATTTGGAAACCATCTTTTCCTATGAGCATCCAGCAAACACTTAATATACGGCTGTCTACAAATATAGATGATTCAAACAAAGCTGAATTGTATGGAACATAAGGCAGTAGTCATTATTGGGAAAAAGTCTTTCCAGTAGACACTTATCTGAAGAGCCCTTTTCGAGGAAGCCACTCACTTTAGGCTTACAGACGATGGAGGTGAAATGTTGTTCTCATGAGGTCAGCTAATTGGGCTGCTTTACACAAAACAGAGAGAGTCTGCGGCAAACAGGTGCACCTCTCTGTTACCAAAATAGCATACAAGAGAATAGCTGGATTCCAGACTCTGAAAAGAGGTGGCCTTGCACAGCTACCTTTTTTATATAAAGCTTGGAGCCTGGACAAATCTTGCCTATTGCTACGTACCATGCCTGAGTTGAACTTTTGTATCATGCGAGGGACAATAGGAACAGTCATACAATGGCTGCATACACAGGGAGATGACGACTGAATATTTTTATAAGCCACAGAAGCAATACGAGCACTGATATTACTGAATAACAGACTGGCCTGTGCAAACACACTCAAAAAGTCAAAACAACTGCGGCGAAGGGCTATTCATATTATATTGGTTAAAAAACAAAGTCTTTTAAAGTCGTGACCAGTACTGACAGAAGTATTTGAAAAATAAAAACAAATTATAGAGATATAATATAAATGCATTGTGTGCAAAACGGGTTTATAATTTACATATGAGTCGATAACTCCAGAACAAGGGCTCCGAGAGGCCAGGACACGTGGTTTTTCTTTCATTTAAATTCAACATGGCACCTTAAATGATTTTCACTGCTATCAAGGAAACCTGTCATAAGAAAAGCATGGAGTCTGTCATTGCTGATCTCTCACTGTACAAATGTAGTTCCCTGGCTGTCATGCAGATCCTCTGGCTTCAAATGAGTGACCCAGAACAAGTATGCAGGTAAGTACTTTTCCCCAACTTTCCAAAGTTGGACTGTTCTCCAACTTTCTTAATCTGCATACTTGTTCCTGATCTGTTACTTGGCAAGAAGCTCAGCATAACCACCCGGGCAGGAAGAATTTTCAGAACGAAGTCAGCAATAGCAGCCCCCATGTTTCTCCTATGACAGGATTACTATCTATGCTAAATAAAATGTGATTTTGCTGGGAGTTAGATCTTACTTATAAAAGGCAGATGGCTTGTTACTGGGCAGTGCAGCAAGATTTAATGGTGAATGGCCAGTCTATAGACTTTCTGGCCTCCCTGCTGTATTTGTGTTGACAAAAGTAATATCAACAGCTCTGAATGTACTATACTAGTCAAGCAAGCTGCCAAACCGTCAGCTTCTGTTCTCTGCAACCAGAGCATGTTAACATTAACATGTCACACATTAACAAGTCACACAGTAGCAAGAACATGTTTACTGTTGCAAATCTCTGGAAACCCACTCTGTTTTTTTATACCTGTTCTTGTCAGAAGAATCCTGTTCTTCAGCTTCATCTGCACTGCACGTGGCGCTAGAGTCACTGTCTGCATTTGTCTTGCCACCATGTTTGCTGTGCTTCTTTTCTATTTTTTGTAGTGCCTCTGTTGCTTCCTTTGGTGGCTCTTCTGGCTTCTCAGCCACACCCTCTGTGCAGTCCTCCAGTTTGATGTCAATATTTCCTAGTTCCTCGTAGCTTTTTCCCTCACATTCCTCCTCTTTTTTTATTGTACTAGGCTCTGGTACTTCTTTGGTCTCCTCCCCATTACTAGTCCTTTCAGAAAGTTCCTGAGATTGTGGAGAAGTGGAGTTACTGGAATTTACCGGAACCTCACAGTCCCCTTCTACCACAGGCTCTACTATTGGCTTGGCCTCATTGTCTTTGCTCTCTTTGGCTTCTTGTCTTGGTGAAGGAACACTCTCTGTGTCCGAACTGTTGTTAACTGCTGCTAATAGAAGGAAACCAATCATGAATGTGCATAGCAGATCTCATCATATGTCAAATCATTCGGAAATATAACCATCAAATGTATTTATTAGGGATGTTGCGATATCGATACTAGTATCTGTATCGGGGCCATTACAGGGCATTTTCAGGAGTACTTGTATTCCTGAAAATGCACCGATACTATGGGCCGATACTGGCCCTTTAATTTATTTCTCTCCATTGCCGTATACTCAATGGTTATACCGCAATACAGAATGGCAACCAGCTATAGAAGACTAAAAATCTCAGCAATCCATTGTTGCTGGTTGCCATTCTCCATTGCTAAATAATCATGGATTGCTGAGATTTTTAGTCCTCTATAGCCGCTTGCCATTCTCTATTGCTATATAATCACAGATTGAGTTACAGGTCTTCGTAATAATAAAGAAACTGCCCTAAAATCATTAGTCTTTCTTGGTTTTTTTTTTAAATGTCACATGTCCCTTTAAGAAAAAGTATCGGTAATTGGTATCGGCAAGTACCTGAGAAAGAGTACTTGTACTTGAAAAAATGGTATCGGACATCCCTAATATTTATACGTTACAGTGTACACCACAAATAAAAGTATATTTATAAATCAGATCATCCCCAGCGTACATAACTTTATGGATCATTGTTAGCGCAAACTGGCAATTTATTGTGTGGTGAACAGTAAGGGGAAATACACTGGACAAAAAAAGAACAAAACCCCCATAAAGGTATAAAGGGATCCACATGTGGGCCAGGCACTCAAGGTTTCTTCCCCACGGCTCATTGTCTGCTCACCCTTGTACAGCTACAGACCCAAATAAGGAATGCTTAAATGTTTAATGTGACACTAAACTCAGGACTTAAATCTTAAAAATGCATCCAAGTCTCCTATTAACAAAAAATGTAACTTACTTGTGTATTACTAAGCTGTAGATCCTCAAATCATCTCTGAATTCATTCTGTCCTGCCTTCTGGAGGGGGGCTATTTTTGTTCCCCATGGTCCTGTGTGTGTTGTAAAGTAGTCACCACTCCAAGCTCACTCCTGAGATAAACTACAATCTCATGTTTAGTTGTATTGAGATTTTAGTCCATCATAGGAGCGAACTTGGAGCGGTGGCTCCTTTACAAGACACACAGGGACCATGGGGAACAAAAGTAGTCACCCTCCATAAGAAAGGACAGTGTCAGCACCAATTCAGATATACTTTGAGGATCTACAGCCGAGTGATACACAAATAAGATACATTTTTATTAATAGTTAGGATACTGAAATGTATTGTTAAGATTTAACTCCTAAGTTTAGTGTCGCTTTAAGGGCTATAGCATAGAAGGTGATGCCACTGGTAATGTCCAGGTACAGCTAAGGTAAATAGGGTAATGAATGTTATATTGTGACGAGGAACAGTAGCAAAATGCAGACAGAGCATATTTCAGGTTCTTTGGGAGTCCCCAATGTATCTTACATTTAGAAGTACAAATCACCCTGACAGACCCTTCTTTCTTCCAAGAGCTTATTGTAACAAAATCAGTCACAAAAACCTATGCATAGATTCAACAAGAAAAAAAAAGAGAGCATATCTGGTGATTAATAAACTGAGACACTTACTGTCTCCTTCTTCTGCCATCTCCTCTTCATTGCCACTAATCCCAGATGCCTCCATCTCTTCATCTTCAACAGCGGGGGCATACGGGACCGCCTCTTCCGTTTGTGCAGCTTTTTTCTTCTTGCGCCTGTTGTTACGCTCCTTCTCCTGGAACAAACATATCTATTATAGAGCATGCAAACAACTGACACGCTAATAAAAACAGCAGAGGAAGGAGGTTATCAATGCCTAATTCAAAACTGCAGGTGTCACACAAGATGACTTCAGACTTTCATCAAAAACTTTACTATAGTAGGAAAGCAAAAAAAAAACAACAAATAAATCTACCTTGGCAAGTGGCTAACACCACACCTACAGTTTATAGACCATCATGAATTGAGCAAATTCTAAAATGCAATTCATATTACCACACATCATAAAAATAGTTGCAAAATTCTAGTCGGCAAACATCATAAACTAGTCGGCAAATTGTCTGCACAAGTTACAGAACAAGTCCAAGCATAAATTAATTATAATCACACAACGAACGAAACGAAAACGAAAGTTCTAACGAACTACCGCTAACGAATTTTGGAAACGGAAATTCGGATTCATTTGCATTCGTTATATCTGCAATTCGGATACATCCGAATGTCCGAATTTCCGAAAATTCGTCCGAATTTCGATTCCAATATATATAATCAAAATTGGTGGTGATAGGACATTGGTAACTGTAGTAGTTCCAGCAGTAAGCTTGTCAAATTTGAATTTAGACTGTTACAAAAATGCACACTTCTAAAGGCTTGTAGGACAAAGCTTTAGCCTGACCTGATTAAGCAGAAGTATACAAATCTTTAGAAGGGCCACACTTACTTAAAGGCACACTGTCAAGAGGATTTAATGGAGGCTGCCATTGCTGAACTCTCCTTTCAAAAATGGTGGTTCGCTGGCCAATGAGCTGAGGCTTTGACTTCGAAGCAGTCATTGACCAGGAACAAGTATAGAGAAATTTCCCCTTACTTCCTGGAACTCTGGCACATGTGACTAGGACATGTGACCATGCACATCATCTCAGGGGAGGAAAAAGCCTTTCCGAGATTTCATGAGATTACAGATGAGACTTCCCCGCAATGCACTGCTGCTGTAACCTTCCCAGGATGCAATGCTTGGGCACGATTACATCATTTGTGCCAACGTGGAAAAAAAAATTGTAAGTAAAATAAAAATATGTTTGTTTAGCTAAAGAATGTAAAATAATTTAATATCAACACGCAGAGCTGTATGCTGATGTGATTTTTAGTCAAAGGAGGTAAAGGTCCACTTTAATATTAAAGTAATCATTTTTTGTAATACACCAGAGACGGGGGAGAATGTCTCAGGCCTTGTTCACACCAAGCGCATTCCAGGAGCAGAGCAGTTACAGACCGGAGCAAAACTGCGTCCAATGTATTCCAATGGTATTTTTAGCTCCAGTTCACATCGCAGCGTTCCATTCCAGAGCAGGTAAAAAACTGCAGCAGGCCCTTTTTTACATGCTGCACTGCGTGTGCAGAAACTCATGCAGATCTGGTCTGCATTTGGTGTGAACAAGGCCTTATATCCTTGAGTATTCAAGAAGCAAGAAAGCTGCATGTGGCCCAAAAAACCCAGCTTGCTATGCCTACTCTAGATTAAAATAATAAAATACATAAACATCATAGATCAAACCCAAACTTGACGCACACCCCAAGGACTGACATTGTCCGACATACAATTGCATTAAAATTATGTAGGCGGGCCGGTCAATCACAAACTGATTGTTAAGATCACAGTGTTCTCCCTACAGAGAGTAGTGACTGTCAGTCGCTGCTCCCATCAGGGATTTCCCTTTCCCCTCTCTGTTCCTCCATTGCTCATTGGAGGGACAGACAGGGGAGGGGCGGACACAGCTGCCTCTGGCTCTAGAGAGGCAAAGCCAGCTGTCAATCAGCAGTGGGGTGGCTCCTGACAATATTGCTAGATGCAATAGTTTGGGTAAGAAGAGTACATTAGTATCTAATCATTTGACCCAAAAGAGGATTAAAGCCAAAAAAAAAAGTTTGGCTTCACTTCTTTTCTAATGTAGATTAGTGCAGATGTAGCCAGTTGTCAAACTGCTCAATACTACTACCAGACTCAATTGCCTGGCTAAAGATTGCTTTGAATGTGTTCCATTTATATAGATGTTGCATTGCAGACAGATTGCCCTTAAAAGCATTTGAAATACTTCCATTTGGGGCCTGGAAAACGGCATGAAGATGCACAGCACAAACCTTTTCAATGTTCCATGCTAATGAATACCCTGAGTTTTCTACTTATCGGAAAACCGCTTTTCATTTATTTATTTTGTTTTTAACTAAATGAAACTCAAAAGGGTTGGAAATATATACTAAACCTGAATTTTAATTGCTATGTTGTAGCTTGAAGAGAGGCTAGAAGACAAACAGTCTCGGAGAACAGCCATATGACTATGAAGTATAAATGGTTACTATGGCAAAGGCCTCCTTCACCTCCGCTCTTCCAGCATCTCTCTTCAATGAGCAATTGTTATTGTAGAAAGATATTCCATATTATGATATCCAATTTAACCTGAGAGGGACCCGAAAACTTTCAAAGGGCTTGTGTCAATGGGTAAATGTAGCTTGCTTTCAGGAGCATTACTCTTGCATTTGAGATCATTCAGAGTTTACCGACAGGTGCATTTGACCTGCAGTTGACCCATTTCTGGCCTGCATCAACCTACTGCAAGCTGCTTTTGCACTTCCACTACGGGGGGGGACATCAGTTCTGGAGGGAACAAAAGCCTATGTGCACAGGCCCTAAAAACTTCTCCTTCCTGGGGAGCCCCGCTGCCCACACCCGGCTGTGAGACCAACCGGGACCCCTGGTGAGTGCCCGCACAGCCCACTATAGAACCCACACAATAAAGTATAGACCTTGCCCAGCCCACTCGAGATCCCGCACAGCCCACTCGAGATCCCGCACAGCCCATCACAGACCCCGCACAGCCCACCACGGACACCGCACAGCCCACCACGGACACCGCACAGCCCACCACGGACACCGCACAGCCCACCAAGTGTTTGTGTTCAGTAAATATATACCAAATATGTCAAGCAAAATTGTGCGCGCCTGTGAAACAGTAAAAAACGAAGGTACTCTAAGCTGTCCATAGGTGACACTTTTAAAGCTTTACAGGTTATTATTTACAGAGTTACCAGGGACCCGTGGCCATAGAATTATTGTTCTCATACTTGCATGTGCAGCGATACCTAATATGTGTGGGGCAATAGTCATTTTCATACACGTGCACACTCAATGTGTGCGTTCGCGCTCGTGTGTTGCATTATCACATAAAACAAGCATTTCTACTTAAATCTATCTTGATTTCAATCACCTGTAATTTCTGCAAAACTCAGACTTGGGTAGGGAGAGGCAGCAGTGAAAGCCAATTAGTAATCTACTGCTTTGCAAAGTGTATGTGCACTTTCAGTATGGGAAGAATACAAGATGATTTCATCCATGTGCAGCTCTTTCTTCATTGTCCAAGGCAGAGATTGTCCTAGTCTGAAGCAGATCCCAGACCAGAATGAATTGCTTAATTAAGTGTCCAGGTCCAGGGTGTGCCTGTACTGTCTAGCAAGGATGCCTGGATTATAAGACTTACTAAACTGAATTATAACTCCAGAAAAAAAATCACTGTCATACTTCCTTGTTTTTCATTTAAATACAAAAACAAGGAAAACAATATTTTACATATTTGTAGCTTAATGGGGTAGACTTTAAATAAGAACTTAAGTTAAAAATGTTATTAACCCTCGCAGTGGGGCTACCTCCTTACTGCAAGGGTTAAATGCTTGTTTTTGTATCAAGTGCTAAAAACTAAAAAAGTTATACTCGCCAGATTATACGAGCTTAGGAAATTATGGACATCATGAAGGGGATAAAGGGGATCCTGTGTGACCCCGAAACGTTGCAATAAGTGTATTGTTGCATGACACGTCAATAAAAGACGTTATTTTACTTTGGAGTGCCGGTGTCCATAATTTCCTATACTCTACTCAGACGATGGCCATCCGTCGACTACTGATGCACCCAACCTATTTATCAAGGATATAGCGGTAAGGAGTGCAATGGGTACACTGACTATTACAGATTATACGAGCTGGCTCTCTGTTTCTGTGATTACTGAAGCATGTCTCCTCGTCTGCTACACAGACGTACTGCTCCTCGGCATCTTCACATATATACACAGTCTATGGACAGTGTATAGAGAATGATGACACCAGGATCCTTAGACCGCTGCATGAGAGGGGGAGAGACGCTCGAGACACCGGTCTAAGAATAAGCCAACTTTCATGGTCTGGTGAGTATAACATTTTTTTTTGTACCTAAACACAAACGAGCACTTAACCCTCGCAGTGCGGGGGTAGCCACAGTGCAAAGGTTAATACAATTTTTTTACCTGGAGTTCTTTAATCCAATATGCACTATAATCACTCTCAAATCAAACCATTTTGTTTTAAATACACTTAAAACAAGTGAGAAGCCAGCGCTCCTTACCATCTTCAGTTTATGCTGCTGTAGGATGCCATCTAGGTTCTGCCTCTTCTTGTAGTTAAAGTAGAAGTTCTTGCACTGAGATACTGTTTTGGAGCCGACCATTCTGGCAATGGCAGACCAATTGCGTCCATATTCAAACAAACCTAAAGAGAAGAAGGTAGAACAAATTGTGAAGTTAATCATTGCAGAGGACAGAGCAGAGTGAAATGAAGGATTACTATGTCAGTATAAATCCCAGACCTTGGACACAAGCCTACAGATACAACAGAGAATGCTCACGCTTTGACACTGGTGTACAAGCTCAATCAGTCATTAGCTAGACAAGTTCATGGTAATGTACTTATGAGCGAGGTTAACCCCTCACATTCAGAATTTCCAGGCAAATTATGTATTAAAACATATTTATTGTCAAAATAGCCCACATCAAATTTTATTTGCAGGCATGTGTATAATAGGGGGTGCATGTTTGAAGAAAAAAAAAAAACAGTTCGGTTTTAATGCTAGAGGAACACACTTCTCTTTTAGGCAGCTCCTTACTCCTTTACTTGTGATTGTCCCTTCTTGTTTCTGATTTTTGTCCCTGCCCAGCTTCATACTATAATCTATATAATCTATATGTATTCTCTAAAATAAATTTAAAATCAAACAGGGAGTGGGACCCATCCATAACTGGCACAGCAGGTGTGCAGGCCTGGTAACACTGACATGTCATTACCATGTCATTACTGAAGGAGAAACTGTTGATTTAAACTTCTTGAGAAAAAAGGAGACTAAAATCGTAAAATAATTGTAAGTGGCCTATTCCTAAACTCTGCAGAACATTTCACCGTAGTCTATTTCTAATCAAGTTAGTGTAATAACAGCTTAGCAGGTAAAGCCAAAAAGTCTATTAGGATAAGAAGATTCATTCACACTGTAAGTGGTGTACCTGAATTATTAATACATAGATCCTGATCAAATGGTTAGGATCAGCCATCAGGATTAGGGCAAAGACTGGAGAAACAGAGCAAGGCCTGAATATATCTTCACTTACCACAATATTTAAATGTATTATGCATAGATATTAGTAGAAATGGACATACTTATTTTACACAACGTAGTACGGGGACTGCTGAGATAAGTAACAAGACTGTGGCTCAAATCATATGCAATATTGTGTTCTCTTCCTTGAAGGCTCTTGATTTGTGGAGTGTACATTTTTATGATAGCCCTTTGTTTGAAGCAAACAACATGTCCTCTCCAGTGGTGTATTTTTTAAATGCTCCAATTTGCTACAATTGAAAAAATTTGTTTCATCAGACAATTGTTTTTATTGTAAAAGAACTGCAATTTCGTACAGTTTTCTTTCTTTTATCAGAAAGAAAAAGAATAAAAAAACTGGTACAAAGCTCCCCCTGAGAGACACTTTATACAGTCTCAGAGGTGTTCAGTATAACCAATATATTCAAAAGAATTGTGTGATTTTCTGCAATGGGGAGAGTGAATCCGATTCACTGCCATGCCTCAGCCGATTGGTCCTCAGCTGAATGACCCACATCTTTTGCCCGCTTTGCTTTCCATGGTAAAAGAGTAGCAATAGTAATATTTGTTTGCAATGGAATACAATTTTTTTTTTTATCTTGCTTCTAAAATCCATTTCTTAAAGTAGGTCACGGGGAGTTACTTCTGGTGCCAATGGGTTATACAGAAGCGATTGGACAATGGCAAATCAAAGCAGCAGCACAACTTCCGTTCCCATTCTGCCTTAGTTTTATAGCAAGCAGCACAAAGAGGATCACAGAATACAGAGGGGAGGATCCTTTGTCCTGTGAAGTACTCCAAGAAAAAGATGTCACAGATAAGACAAAAATCCTGTTTTCTTGATCATACATTACAGGACACTTAGGAGGTAATTCTGGAATCAATGGGATGTGCAAAACTCCCAGAATTACCTGCCTCTGTCCTGCAATGTATGATCAAGAAATATATTCTAGACATTAGACTAGGTAAATGCACCATCAATGGGATCACCTCTGTTTTACATATAGTCAAGTCAGTGTCTATTTGTTGACAAGTGCGTGCATGGGGGAGTTGATGGTATCTAAAGAACATACTTTTTAGAAAGGTCTGGGGTTGGCAAAAGGTTAGAAGCATACTGTTTGTGTATACAGTGGTACCTCGGTTCATGAACTTAATGCGTCCCACGATTCTGGTCGCGAACCGAATTTTTCGTGAACCGAATCAAATTTCCCCATAGTGTTCAATGTAAATAAGGTTAATTCGTTATGACCCCTACAAACCGATTTTGGGCGCGGACAGAATCAAATTTTCCCATAGGGTTCAATGTAAATAATGTTAATCCGTTCTGAACCATATGTAAAAAAAACATTTTAACCACAAAAATATGAAGCAAAGTACAGTACAGTATGAAGAGAGTGAACACTAACCGCTCTGCACGCGGTTCGCAATCTCGATCGCAATCTCGACTAGAGGGAGCCACAACCACGTGTCAGAGAGGGAAAGATGGCCGCGGTCGTGTTCGTCACGTGAGGCTTTTTCTGTAGTTACATATACTTTACTAAGTCAATCAAGAACTAAATCGATGAAATTAAGGGTATTTGGTTTGATTGAGATTTTTATTGATCAGCTTAGTCAAATTGAATGATCGACTGAATGACCATATCTATGTGTTGCCAACATAAAACTATTTTGACTGAATTTAAATTACAACACTCCTAAAATCATGTGATCATAAGCTGTATGGAAAGAAAACATCTTTTGGGTATGACCACCTCAAGCCATGTATATGAACAAGACATTAATGAAAATATAGCTGCCGTATAATAAATACTATAGAAATAAATAAATATTATATACAATAATTATATTTTTCCTTTCCTAAACATCATTTTGGTGGGACTTTTGCTCCCATTAGACACAAAATGGGCTGAAAATTGACCTAATCTAATTGATCTCAGAGGGGTCTATGAAACACAAACGCTTATAACCAATGTCAGACTGGAAAATGTGTACAGGCTGAGATCATTATCGGGAGATGGTGTATATAAAGATGATTGTAAAAATATACTTTTTTCCAATCTTGCTAAGATTTGTCATGTCAGTTGTAACCATAATTGGTACATATCATCTGTATACAACAGAAATGCTGTAGAACGGACTGCTCCAGCTCTGAGGATCAGGTCAGTATAACTTTTCTTTTTAACATAGACACAAATAAGCAGTTAACTCTTGCAGTGCCCCACTGCAAGGGTTAAAAATTGTTTCCCTGGAGTTCTACTTTAATTTCTGTGGGATTAGGTATAGAACTGGGTAGATGAGATATCTGGAGGTGACACTTCCTTCTAATCCCCCACCTCCTTTTTTTTAGCTAATCCCTTCCAACTATTGACCAACTCTGACCCTCCACCCGACAAAGCTATAAAGAAAAAAAACCTACATCTATTCCTTAAAAGTATACTCTTATACCCCAGTCCAGCCTTGATGGCACTCCATTTCATAGGCATTTGTCATATTTAACTAATTTTTTAAAATATATACCCTTTAAAGAAGAACTCTGGGCAAATAAAATCTTAACCCTTGCAGTGAGGCTGCGCCCACAATGCAAGCCTTAAGTGCTCGTTTTGTCTAGGGAGCTAAAATAACAAAGCTATACTCATGTAAATCATGATCCTGGCTGGCTCCTACATCGCTCCCTCCAGCCTGTTTCTCCTCTGCTCCACTGATGGAATATCCCTAGGCATCCTCACTTTCTATACACTGTATAAGACGTGATGACTCACAGGACCTTAAGGCCTGGTTCACACCTGGACGTTTTACAGCGCGTTCCTACGCTCTGTAAAACGCTCAACATGTGAAAACGAATGATTGCCTATGGGCATGGTTCCCACCTGGGCGTTTTACACGCGTAGGAACGCGCTGCAAAACGCCCTACGCCCAAAGAAGTACAGGAGCTTATTTGTGGCGAATTTGCCGCGCGTATCGATTGGGATACAGCCAAGTGGCCCTCGGAAACACGCGGTTTTTTAACCGCGAATCGCAGTAAAAACGCGCGGCACACGCCCCCTATTCGATACGCCTAGGTGTGAACCCAGCCTTAAACGCTGGAGCGGAGAGGGAGCGAGACTGAAGGGACTGGTCTAAGAGCAAGCCAGGGCCGTGATTTGGGTGAGTATAACTGTTAGATTAGCTCCCTAGACAAAATGAGCACTTAACCCTTGTAGTGCGGGGGTAGCTCCACTATATCTGGTTTCTGGTTATACCTCATTTGTTTTCCTTCTGAAAACCTTAGACTTGCATAAAGACTAAACAAAACAAAAAAAGAAAGATATTTCCCTTCAAGTCATGAATCAATGTAAAACACAATTCCAGCACCATGGAAAGCTTAAAACAGCACATTGCCTGGCCTCACTATAGTTACTAAAAGCAGCTACTAAACTTGCTGGCTGTCACATTCGCAGACTGCATGTTAGACATGCTTTAACCAAAGCTAATGGGACTTCTGCAATGGAGAATATTGCTTATAAACATTTCCCAACAAATATTTTAAAATAAGCCCCATTGTCCTGCCATCAGTAAAATATAAAATAAAACACCTCACCTCCTTTATTTAAAACACGACAATGTTTTTCTAGTAATAATAACCTGATTATTTGTTTAAACGCCAATAAAAGTTACATTCTATTCAGTATGTGTGCTCTTCACAATCAAGTTTAATTAAGCTGCTGCATTACTTGGCCTACTGCCTTTACTGGAATACTTCCCAACCAAACCACTAAACCCCAGCTGCTGCTATCTCATAACATCCTACAGCCAGAGTTACACTGTATTGCCTTACCTACAGTCAAAGCTACCTCGTGCTACTCTTGACACACACAGGACTTGTGGAAATCAAACTCTGCCATCTCTCAACACTAGATCGCATGCTTTATTTACAAGTACACAAGACACAAAGGGGAGCATCTTCACGTTTCAGCCAGGAAGGTTTTGAGCTCGTAAGAACAGAAGAGATCTGAAACCCGGCTATAAGATTTCTTTCTCATTTTTTTTTTTTTTTTTAACCAATGGTACTCCTCAGTCACTTGTGATGATACCGACATAGAAAAAGTTAATTTTATTTAGAGATTAAAAGCAATGAACACAACAGTAAGCTTGACAATCTAAAGCCTAGATTTGTGTGTAATCACTCCACTTACTATCCTCATCTGAACCTCTATCCAGCTATGTGCGCCAAAAAAAAAAACTACACACAACACTTTGCGATAATGAAAATATGTTTCTGTTGAGGTCACCTTGATAAGGAGAAGATTTGATAACTTCTGAAGAGCTGCATATTGTTTGTTTACTGCTCAGCTTCATAAAAGTGCAACTCTATCTCTGTAACACATTTGATACGGTAACCCCGGGCAAGGAAGTAATACATACTGTAAATAGTATTCTACACCTTAATTTTGTTTTATTAAAACATATCTTTTTAGATACCCAAAACCAAAAAATGTAACATAATGTAGCTTACTAGTCTTTAGATGAGGTTCCTGCATTAGTTTTCTCTTTCTGGCTTGTTTCCCCTTTAATTTCATCTGGTACTCCTGCTAATATCACAATTGTGTCCTAGGGTGGCTACACTCCTCCACTCTTATCTAAAAAGTGAGGCATGGTTGCCAACCAAGCTGGACTTCAAAAATGTCTGCCTTTGTATATCTATTTTTTTGGGGGGTGGGGCATACGTAGTTTGCAAACCAAAGATAACAATGTTTTTGCTTCCAGTTCATCACAAAGAAAGTGACTAGGACATTGATAAGATGAACAGGTGTTTTCTGTACTTGCTGAAAATGTTCTTAGCCTGAACATTGAAATCTAATGCAGCCCCCTCATTCTAAGGGCTGATAAATTGCATTAAATTACACTAGGGATGCACTACTGGTCATTTTCACAAGTATTCGTACCCATGAAAATGCCCCGATACTAGGCGCCGATACCGGCGCTTTACGTTTTTATATTGGGTTTGGCCGCCTGAGGTCCCACGCTTGCTGGAGACCTCCCAGAAGCTGTCTTTAACAGTGCCAGTCCGGCCACACATTGCCTTCTCCTCCTCCGCCCTCTTGCGCATACCCGCGAGACCCAGAACAGCCTGGTCAGATGTCGCACACAGCCCTGGTGAGACGTCGCACACAGCCCTGGGGAGAATGCACAGCCCTGGGTCGACCACATGCAGCCTGATAAGAATACACAACCCTGGTGAGACCACATGCAGCCCTGTGGAGACGCTGCACACAGCCTTGGTGAGAATGCACAGCCCTGGTGAGAATACACACACTCCTGGTGTGACTGCAGAGCCCCGGCGAGAAAGCTCACACAACCCTGGTGAGACTGCACAGCCCTGGGGAGACACCGCACAAAGCCCTGGTGACACTGCAAGCACACGTGGTCAGACAATGCAGAGCCCAGGTGAGAGTCAACAGGGCCCTGGTCAGAACACACACAGTCTCCTGAGACCCCCCACAGCCCTGGTGAGCAGCACAGAGTATGTAGCTTCATATTATTTTACATTGCTGTATAATGTATTGCTGGATTTGTAGTCCTTTTACAGCTTGGAGTCAGTGGCAGAACTACCAGGTTCACAGCAGTTGCAGCTGCGACTGGGCCCTGGCGCTCCACCACTGTCCTAAAATCATTAGTCTGTATTGTTTTAGAACAGGACACTGAAAAAAAAGGTAATTGGTGTTGGCGAGTACTTGAGGAAACGTATCAGTACTCTGTCTTTAAAAAATGGTATCGGTGCATACCTATATTACACCTCTGCTTTAGGGTTTAGATGTGCATTATAATGTACGTGTAGACAAATATTTACTTTTAGCTTAGGGTAAAGTAGGAAGGGTTAGAACCCCGTCAAGTTTTTATTGCTGCCACTGGGGCAAGTCATTCCCTCTAATTGTCCTGTTGGCTACCGTCAACAAAACAGAAAATGATGGAAAACCCAACATTCTACAGTTGTTCCAGTGTGAAGGATGGAGGACCACAGACTGAAGTAAGGGGGCCTGGTAATCGGCAGTGTCAGCAGTTATCGGGGCCCTCTGCCTCCTGTCTGATCCCCCCAAGTGGCGGAAACGCCAGGACCTGGTAAAAGCTGCGACCATGGTAGTTCTGCCACTGTATAGAGAACTACAAATCCCAGTAATTCATTTTAAGATAATGCAGAATGGCACCAGCTATAGAGGACTACAAATCCCAGCAATACATTATACAACAATGCAGAATAATACAGGCTATAAAAGGACTAAAAAATCCCAGCAATACATTATACAACATCCAGTTGTAGAGGACTACAAATCAACATTTTACAAGTCCCCACCTAATGGCTCCTCCTGCCCTCAGGCCCCTTACATGAGTACCGACCGTAACCCCCTGATGGTGGCCCTGAGGGTAAATCCCCTCAATATTAAGAGACTTACTTTCACTTCCTGTTTCATCTCCATAATGTCTGAGGAGTCACTCTAAAATTGTCTGAAGTGTATGTTCCTTGTTCATGACAGTGATAGTAGAGCTGTGCTGTTAACTGTGTATCAAACATTTGCCAGTGCTACTGATCTCCTGCAACCTCCTTGCAGCTACTTCCAATCTGCATGTACTCCAGCGATGGCTACACGACATTTCTCAGAGTAGGTCTCCTGATGTTGACAACAGTGGACCATGCCTAAATAATTTGTAATGAAAGAGTAATCTGCAATGAAAGTCCTAGTGATATGGTGATAATGTAGGAGCACAATTGAGAGGCAGAAACATGGAGTTGTCATTCATTAACTAGGAAGCGACTGAACATGGACCTTCATGGCAGGATCACCAAGTACTACCTTAATGAAAGCTCCAGGTTTCAATAGAAATAAAAGGTCTTCTGGAATGGCATTACATGTTAAGTTTATATGAGATTTTAGTGACTGGATTTACTTGGAACTTTAATTCTAATTTTCAAGTTGATCATTTTACTATACTGGCTTAAAATATCATTTTAGAAAATCATACACAGAATGAGTTGTAAACTACAACCTCTTAGGCTTAATGGCTACCTAGCTCCTTAGTTAATATATCCCTGGCCTACCATGAAGAATACGTGTAGCGCAAGCTGAGCCGGGCTCTAATAAACGATCTCTGGCCCAATATAAACTTCTCATGGTACAGATGCAGACATTTGGAAATACGCAGTAACACAAAGTAAAGTGAAATGTATCTTTAATCACAGCCAAGTTCAATGTTTACAGCTTTCTCTAGGACCCCCCTTTGTAACACAGAGGAATAAATATTTTCCATAGCACAGTGCTGTCAGGAACAGACTCAAGAACACCACCCAGCGGTTATTTGTGCCAAAATAAATGAATGCTTTTAGTTTGAATTCAGATTAGTGATGGTAAAGTCAAGCAATTTTCAAAAGTCCACACCTCAACTTAAAGACCTACCAGTTAAAATGTTCCCTGCAATCAAATAAAGACTAGACAAATTCCAGGGGTGCTAGATTTCTTTCATCTATAGAGCTCCGACAAATATGCAGCACTTTACAGGATGCATATAGTCCTAACATTTGCACTGTTCCCAAATGAGTTTACAATCTGATGACTCCCCAAATCATATACAGGCACAGTAGGGCCAGTTCTGGTCGGAAACTGACCCTCCAATATGTTTTTTGATTGTAGGAATATTCAAAGAGCACCTAGAGCCTTGGTTCTTAATTGGTGGGTCGTGACCCAAAAGTGGGACGCAAACCTGTGTTCAGCGGGTCGCCGCATGCCTTCCACTTTTTTAGGTGAGAGGCTCCTCTGCCTCCCCCTAGCACAGCACTGTCAGCTCTCGCGCCAAGCAGCCATTCAAAATATGCTGCCCAGTGCAGAGTGTCAGCTTGAGGTGGGATAGGATGGGGCTATGGCCGCAAGGGAACTCCATCCATTTGTGCATTGCCTACAGCTTCCTCTCATGTCCTGTAGAAGTGCCTGGACAGGTGTGATATCACATTCTGGCTTCCAGCACCTCTACAGGGCGCACAAGGGACCTGTGCAAGCAGCCCACACTGGACCCCAGGCTGAGGATCCATTTCAGTTCTCGTAAGGTAGGGAGACTTGTTGGACCTTAAAAAAAATAAAAACTTTTTTGGAGTGTGTATGTGTGTGTGAGAATGTCTGAGTGTGTGAGATTGTATCTGTCAGTGTTTTTGAGTGCCCGTTCAAACTAGTACAGTGCGTTAATCGCATAGTACTGTGCAATTAACGCACTGTACCATGCAATCACACATACCATGTATTCTGGTTTGGGAGTTGTGTTGTGTTGCCATTCATTTGAGCGGTACCCCAAACGCACATCCCACCCACAGTTTGTACACCCGCATCGGAATGTGCGGTGCCCTAATGCCTTGCGTTCCATTGCAGTGTGACTTGGGTCACTACTTAATGTCCAAGGACAAATGTGGGTCCTGAGGTTACACAGGTTAAGAACCACTGACCTAGAGGATACCCATGCATGGACAGGAGAGCCCTTCAATCTAAAAGCATCAGCCCATAATAAAGGAAAATATATTGTATGAGGAGGTGCAAACAAGAATACATGCAGCTAGATTGAATCAAGGAGCCAGGTAAGCATTTTGTTGTTTGAACATAATAATTAGAAACTCTAAGAAAGCAAGGGTCCTGTTAACGAGCGGAGAACACAAGAAGATAAATTTTTTTTACCCCCCCAATGCTGTTGTGCAGCAAAAGAAAACAAAATGCTAATTTGTGAAGAGCACTTTAAAATAGTGCTCTGTTTAATGCTTGTGCATGTTCCAGGGGTGCACACAATGCCTGTGATCACAATGTCATTGGACAGTGCAGATCATAGGCAAAATGCAGAGCTAATCATAGTCTCTCTGTATCTTATGATCCATGTGAACACCAATCACAACAATTGCAAATGTAAATACTGCCTGTGTACATTTAAGAGCCCTCCCCTTTCAATGGATGAAAGAGTATTGAATGAAGGGATAGTAGGAAGGGAGGTAGGCAGCAGCAGATTCAAGAGGAGGGGTTAATTAATATGATTGTGGGATCTTTTTTTTTATCCTTTCACACACACACACACACACACACACACACACACACACACACCCTTTCCTCCTGTACACCTTATCTCCTTTCTGTCTCTGTATATGACCTGTATATACTGTACACATACCTTCACCTTCCTTATCCTGCACATTAACCCCTGCATCTCCATCCTCCCACTCTTTGTGACGTGTACATTTAAGATCCACAATATCTAGTGCACTATTACCAAACCACCTCAATACCAACAATTTTCTTCATTTCCAAAAAATGGTGGCAAATAATGAGATCTGTCTACTTTCCAAAATGGAGTCATTGTGGGGGTGTTAGGATTCTTATGGCATGTTTTTTTAATACGATCTTTAACAGAACCATCCACATCATTTGATGTACTTGTTTCTAGTGTTCCCAGTATTTCTTTGGCCAGAGAGGATATGGGAGGGATAGAGGTTGATGAGTTAAGCAGAAAATATTTAGGAATCCCTAAATCACACCTGCACTTTGTCTGTACAGCCAACGTAACAGACTCACGAGATAGCCGATTACTGATCAACCCTTCTCATCAGAAACCCTTCTGTTGTACAGTCATGCTGGAAGAGAAGACTCTGCATTTGCAGATCCATGTCCTACTCTTTGGCCTGTTCTCTGCTCCTCACATGTTTCCAATAGGTGATGACATATGTCATTGCAGATTGAGTCTGGTCCGTTAAAATAATTTTCTTATCTAGATAACTTCCTGATTAAACAGCATGATAGTGGAGTATGTGAATTGTCAGGGAGCACAAAGTCCTTCCCTTCTTGGTTTATCTATGGAAACTCAGTCCTGAGAAAGAATCATCAGTCTTCTGCTGTTCACTTGAAGGTTTTTCTCAATATTTTAGCCAACTTTCTTGGCAGACAATCTGAATTAGCCAGAATTGTCACCTGATTATTATACCCATCCCATGTGGATCTGTTTCTCTTGACAAATATGTGTTTTTTTGGTTCTCCTTTTTTAATTCCATGAGAAGGGGCCTTGGGGCTATATGCTATTACTTATTCTTGGCAGTTGTCTTTGGCAAATGCATTCCCTCAGCTACAGTTGCTTTTGTAGGTCATCAGGAAGATGAGAATAAACAAGGTCAGGGAAATCCTTGTTGCCCCCTGTGGTGGCTTTAGTTCATAGTGTTCCTTCAGCTGTCCAAAGACGTAATTTGGCATCTACCTCTTTTGATCAAGGGCCAGTTTGTAATGTCAAGTCTCAACAACTCCTTGAGTAAAACTTTAGCACTTCTTATTTTATGTTTCAATGCTTTATAGCAAAACCTTAATGGTCATCAGTGTGCTCCACCAGTCAAAGTTCAGGGGCCACACAGGGTTCCTTCCTAGGGAATGGTGACTTGAAGTATTAGGGAAAGAGAAAGTCAGGCAACTAGCATTTTCAGAGGTAAACAATAGCATTTTTCTCTTAGTAGTGGTTTCCTTTAAAGTGTGTGTATAGCCTGAACTTTTCTTTTTAGTTTTTGATACAGTAGTGAAGAGTTAAAACCCATACCAATTGAATTTTTGCTGTTTGCATCCCATTGGGGAGATTTGCCTTTGTGTTCCTGTCCCAGAGATGCACAGGAAGTGAACTAAAACTTCTGCAAGGGGAGGGGAATTTTCCTTTTAGACAGTTGTCTCCAAACTGGTGTCCCCTTTGGAAATTCTCATCTTACGTCCCCATTCAGGAGACAACAGTAATATTTTAGATATTCCATCACTTTTTGTCTCGATGACAAATGGTCACTAGGATATACACTGAGTGGTCAGACTATTATGACCACCTGACGTTTGTAGGTAAATTAGCTATAATTTGGCCCTGAAGTTGCTAGAGGGCCAGACCATTATAAATAGGGAAGCAGGTTGTTTACCACGGCAGTAAAAGTGATATTTTTCTGAAGATATGGGTAAACAACGCGATTTAACAGCCTTTGAACGTGGGATGATTGTTGGCGCTCGGAGCCATGTAGTGAGTATCAGCAAAACAGCAGAATTTGTTAAATGTTCAAGAGCAGCTGTTGTTAAAGTGTTTAAAGACTGGACTGTCAGACGAAAATTTGGGTTGTCAGCGACTAGTCAATGTTAGGGCAGAACGGAGAGTGGCAAGACTGGTACAAGACAACAGAAGGGCAACAGTGCAGTGTCAGATTCCTCGCATTACCTTTCAACATCTCGTGGAGTCACGAGGCGGCCCAACAAAGTCATCTCGTGGAGTTATCTCGTGGCCCAACGAAGTACTGATGGGGTGGTCATAATAATCTGGCCACTCAGTGTATACAGTATACAGGGTAATTCCACCTGGCAGTGACAAGGATTGAAATCTAAACTTGATAAGGCTTCTTAATTTTTTCCTACTTTATCTAAAAATGAATACAAATGTTTTACATACACTTTAATATATTTAGTCAAATGCAGTTAGGCTTCTTAATGGTGGTCCCTAAGTGGCATCCGTCCACCCAGGCCCTTTGTGTTCTCACAGTGTAATACACGACCCACCACTATAATGTATTATTTAGAGCTGCAACAGTTATTCGATTAAGTCGATTAAAATCGACGATGGAAAACGTTGTCAACGTTTTCCATCGTCGATTCGTCGGCTAAAATTCAAATTTCCCGCTCGCCGCTGCTTACGATTTCTACATAAAACAACCAAAATTATTTATGTGGTTGTCAGTCCACAGAGGCAAGCAAAGATGAAGTAGGAACTATTTACTACAGTGGCATAGCTACAAACATATTGGCCTTTCTGCTCCTTACGGTTGTAGGTTGATACAAATAGTGCAAAGACATTTAGCATTTTGTTCCTAGCAACATCCTTTATTGCCAGAGACAAATTTAGAGCACAGTCTACCAGATGGTGAGGTGCTGCCAGACGATTCAAAACAGAGGTGCACACAGAAGCTGCTCCATGCATCCAAGGCAGTTGGTAAAGTGATCTGTGAAGTCACATGATCCAACGCAGGGAATACATTGGGGAAAGTAAGTGTGCTTTGTTCATCAGACAGTACCTTTTGGTACTTGGTGTACTCTTTTATAAATGTGATTTTGCATGTTTGTGCTCATATGTCCCCCTTGAAACAGGGGCCGAGTCACATCTATGATGCTGTGACACCTAGTTCTACACCAATACTTTACATTTATGTATAAATCTAGAACTGCAGTGCTGAAAACACAAATGCTTTTGTCAAGATAATAACAGGGAGTCCTGTTGAGATTGCTACAGCATGCTTTTACAGGTAAATTGGAAATGTAATTTAACCAGAGGCTTGCTCTGATAGACGATCATCTGGTTGCCAAAGAAACGCTATTGGAGTAAACATATTTTTAGAAAATGCCATCAATTCTCAACTTCCCAACTCTAGAACAGGATGACACACTGCTCCATTTATAATCAAGTCTTTAATACGAACTGTCTGTACTGCCCCACAAAGCCAAGCACATCCAAACTTTCGTTCTCCAGTCAACATTTTCAACTGCAGGTTTGAATTTGGTTGATGACCATTCAGATCATTCTGAATACTTAAGCTGCATTAAATAAAACCCACTATAATAAAAATCGAAATCCATTCAGTTTTTTGTTTTTCTTTAGTCTACAGAAATATTTTACGTAGTTCTCTACACTTTGTTATATTTATGACTGCCTCGTTTCTAAGCTCTGCATTCGTGAGCATAATCAGACTCTGTGATTTCTGTATATTATATATGGCTGAATGGCATTTTTAAAACATCAACAGAATGCAAAAAAAAATGATATATATATATTTCAGTATAGCTACAGGTATTCCACACAGAATTCTATAAAACTGACACACACATGGTAGCATGTAGAAACGTATAGCCACCATAATAGGAGTAAGAAACTACGAAACTTACAGTCAACACTTTGGGCAACTCTTCTCTAGCATCGATGGATCACAAAAAGACTCTTGGCAAGTTCACCATTAACCCCTTCCTTCCATGGCCTCAGCAGACATCATAACATCACAATCAGCGACAGGATTGCACTCCTTGACTATGGGATTGACTGATCATGCATTATCCACAGGATTCAAATTGAACTGCACCCCTCAGATCTATTTATTGAGATGGATGGTTTTAAAAGTTACAGAAAAAAACAAACATTCCAACCATCACTATTAGCGCAGTCCATTGTGCAGATACAGTGTTTAAGGTTTCTTAAGTAACTCATCCTGAGTGTGTTGGCCCAAGTAACAGCAAGATTTTCCTCATTTGTTTTTTTTATAATCCGAGCTTCTCACTGATGCAAGCTCAAGTAAGCATTCACTATCGAGTTGGATGTGAAACCAGGTCACTGTCATTGAAACCTACTGATGGATGCCCAGAAGTTGTCAGGGACACATGTTCTTTCCTCTGGGGCTTTTAATCTGCTTTTCTCTCGGCTGGTTCTCCTCTCCCTCCTCCTTCATTGCTCTGTCTGCACAGAAGTCTCTCTCCCATCCTATTTTACATCTCTCGGACAACAGACCGAAGCGTGCTCAATATCTCTCGTCTCCATCCAAATCCGAAGCATTTAACCCAGTCCACGTTTGTCTTCTCAGGACACTCTACAAAATTAACTCTTTGACTTACTCTCCGTTAAACACTTATTCTGAAAAAGCCATGTAATGCTTTTCATTCCTATCTGTGCAAAAATATCCTGGACTAGAAAACTGAAGCTCACTCAACTTCTGAACATGCTCCGTTCGCCTCACGCTGCTTGCTCTTACCTGTCTCTTGCAGCAGCTTGCCAGGATGGGGGCCGATGCAATTTTTATTTTCAATATCCGTCGCTGCCAAAGAAAATCTGAATATAACCACCAAACGAGCAGATAACAGCACTGCAGATGCGCAGCTCCTGCCAGCTAGGAGACTGATACTGTTGCTATGTGGAGGAGTCACAAAACGAGTGCTAATCGCTCTCCTGCCTGACCTGTGGGATCATTTTGTCTGAATGTGACCTCTAGACTGAGCGCTAATAGCAGAAATGTGTGGCACAGACCCAGGTTGTCAAAGGGTGCGGCAATCTTGGCACCAAACTTCCTACTCTCTCACTTTTTTGTCACTCTTCCTCCCACCTCACAATCATTGCCCTCTCCTCTCTCACTCTGAATGCGATTCAACATAACGAAGCTTTCTGCCTCTTTAGTACTCGTGGGGTAATTCAAGTGTATTTAGTATCCTTCCCCGCTGTGATGACACAGACCTACAAAATACCTCTTTCTTAGGCCATGTAAGCAGACAGAAAAATACTTGGTACACTATGTGAAATACTGTCAATTGCAATGGTATATACAAGACAAACACAAAAAAAATCTGAGTAGTATTTAGAAATGCACCGATACCGTTTTTTTGGTATCGAGTATGAGTACCAATATTATGCTTTCTGTACTCGCCAATACAGAGTACCGATAGCGTTGCGTCCGCTAGCATGGAGCTGGCTTCCCGGGCAATCAAGCTGGCTCCATGTTGTTTGCCCAGCTCGATTGTGATTGGCTGGTAAACCGGATTCCCAGGCAATCAGCATCGAGCCGGCTTCCAGGTCAATCAGAAAGCTGGGCAGCGCGTGAGGACCAATCTGCATGGAGACGGCTGTTTGGCCGGGAAGCCGGCTTCCCAGCCAATCTTCACAGAGCCAGTTGTTCGGCTGACACGATGCTGATTGGCCGGGAAGCCGGTTTCCCAGTCATTCAGCAAAGAGTCGGCTGTCTCAATGCTGATTGGCCGGGGAAGCCGGCTTCCCAGCTAATCAGCATGGAGCTGTTTTCCCGGCCAATCAGGGAACCGGGAGGGTGGTCATTGTGACGACATGGTGATCAGTTTATAAGTTAAATGTGTATTGGTGTTGAGTTGTGTTTGAGTGCGTTATGCTGTGTGACCTGGTTATGGAAAGACTATCAGCACCATCCCTCGTTATCCCCCATTGTTCTCTGACGGAGCTCAGAACAATGACATTCTGGCCAGGCTCCTGCTATGGCTGTCTGGAGTTCGTTAGCAGGTGGACACCTGTGGTGTTGAGCAGACCGATGGTCTGGGAGGGGAGGGGGGATGTGATGGGATTATATTCTGATTTCATCACTTGCTGTATAAAAGTTTGTGCAGTTGCTCAATAAATCAGAGTTTGTTTACCCTACACTCAAGCCTTGGCTAGTGACTGGGGAAACTGGGAGCTACAGATCAGCGGGTTCCAATATCTCCTCAGCAAGGAAGAAGACAGCGGCGGACATACTCATCCTGAGTACGGGGGTCCGTCACAGTCATTACTCGCCCCAAATACTCGGTATCTGCACCGATACTAGTATCGGTATCGGTGCATGCCTAGTAGTAATACTACTTCTACTTTTGATTCTTTCACAGATATGGATGCACAGATACCAGTTCGAATACCAGTCCTGATACTTGGCATTTTTACCAGAACTACCAGAGTTGCAGCTGGGACATTAGGGGTCTCGTAAACCCTTAACTTCACCTTTTCACTTTGAAGCTGATCAAGTACACATCAAGCTTGATCAGCTTAGACAGCTCAGAAACCAGAAGTGACAAAACCATCATCCGGGTTCAAAGTAAGTCTGCAGAGACTGGGTGACACCAGAGGAGTCACCGGCAGCTGGATATACTATAGAGCAGGGCAGAAAGGATATACCTATAGAGCAGAGGTAGGAATACTCCGGCTGTGGTGAAACTGCGAATCCCATCTGCCTCTGGAAGTCATACCTGTAGCTCTCAGAGTCATGAAATGCCTAATAGGATTTGTAGTTGCACCTCAGCTGGAGGCTCTGAGTTTTCCTAACCCTGCTATAGAGTGTCACTTAAGCGACAGCTGGGGATGCTGGCATCATAACCAAGATGGTTGTACCAAACAGGGGTCTCTCTGGCTTTTTGGATGTCTATACAAGGGAGGGAGGGGGCATTTATAGGTAAATAACATGGAATACAGTATGCAAACTGCACACACAGTATAATCTTATGGGAATATGTTTTTATAAAAATGTTGCTTTGGTGACAAGGTCCCTATAAGTGCTCATTTAGCTTAGGGAGACAGCAAATAAGCACTGATACTTACGCAACAACGACTACGGCCGTCCACATGCAGACAGATCAGAGAATGAAGAAGAGTTATGGTGAATTACAAAAACAGGCGTTTCCTGCTTACTCCTATACCCCTAGAATAAATGAGCATTTAAGACTTGCTGTGTGAGTGGAGGGGGGTTGGAACAGGGTCATTTTTACACCATTCTGGAGTTCGGCTATAAAACGGTCTGCCCCTTCAGCAGAGATCATATAATAATGTATGATCAGAACAATTTGTTCTATGTTTATATTTAAATAAAGGCCCATTGTAAGTTACTATCATGTTAAAGTGAATGTAAGCCTCTACTATGAACTTTTCTTATTTGCTCTGCTGATCGTGCCAGAAATCTTGTGAGCTGATAACTTTCTGTGTCCTCAGCCTCTGCGGACTATTTTCAGTTACCACTGCTCCCTGCTAGCTCTGTGGACTACAGAACAACCCCCCTATATTATGGAGATGAGGGGATGGGGGAAGTGTTCTGTAGTCTTGAAATACTTTCTATAATAGAGTTACAATGCAGCTCTTCCATAGATAGGGTGAGTGAGTGCTGTCACCCTAGGACAGAAAATGTGTTACTGGCAAAATCACCAGGTGTAGATATAAGAAAAAAGCCTTATAACAAACCTAATGCAGCCATCACTCCTAAGTACTAGTAAACTGCAATATATACACTGAGTGGCCAGATTATTATGACCACCTGACGTTTGTAGGCAAATTAGCTATAATTAGCTATAATTTTGCGCTGAAGTTGCTAGAGGGCCAGACCATTATAAATAGGGAAGCAGGTTGTTTACCACGACAGTAGAAGTGATTTTTTTCTGAAGATATGGGGAAACAACGCGATTTAACAGCCTTTGAACCTGGGATGATTGTTGGCGCTCGGAGCCATGGAGCGAGTATCAGCAAAACAGCAAAATTTGTTAAATGTTCAAGAGCAGCTGTTGTTAAAGTGTTTAAAGACTGGACTGTCAGCCGAAAATCTGGGTCTGAACGTGTGAATTGTGGCCGTCAGCGACTAGTCAATGTTAGGGCAGAACGGAGAGTGGCAAGACTGGTACAAGACAACAGAAGGGCAACAGTGCATCAAATTACTGCAGATCTTAATCAGGGATTCTCTCAAATGATCTCTGAATGCACTGTTCCCCGTAGACTGCATCGTATGGGATATGGAAGCCAAAGGCCGGTCCGAACACCTTTGCTGTCTGCAATTAACAAGAAAAACGTCTCCAATTGGCACAAGGATTGGACAGTCGAGCATTGGAAAAAAGTCATGTGGTCCGATGAATCACGTTTCCAGTTGCATCATACAAATGGCAGAGTGAGAATTTGGCAGGAACAGCATGAAAGCATGCACCCCACATGCATGAGTCCAACCCTTCAAGCTGGTGGGGGCAGTGTTATGGTTTGGGGCATGTTTTCGGCACTTTAATTCGTGTGGAACAACGTCTGAATAGCTCAACATACCAAATTATCGTTGCTGATCAAATTCATCCTATCATGTTGATGGCGTATCCCAATGGAGATGGCTTCTTCCAACAAGACAATGTGCCATGCCACGGTGCTCGTATATTGTGCAGGAGTGGTTTCAAGAACATGAGGGAGACTTTACCTTGCTTAGGTGGCCCCCACAATCACCAGATTACAATCCAATTGAGCATTTGTGGGACGAAGTTGAAAGAGCCATCAGGCAGCTGGTTCCACAACTATTAAATCTCACAGAACTGGACGGTGCTATTCATCAGGCATGGTGTCAGATTCCTCTCATCACCTTTCAACATCTCCTGGAGTCAATGCCAAGAAGAATCGTCACAGTATTGAAGGCAAAAGGTGGCCCAACGAAGTACTGATGGGGTGGTCATAATAATCTGGCCACTCAGTGTAAAATGTCTTACTTTGGGATGAATGAAAATGATTGGTATTTGATGAGCTGCCCACAGTACTGATTCTGTGCTTTTACTAATATGGTATTAGAAGGGTAATACGTTGGGGTTTTTACCCCTTTATATACATTAAAAAAAATCATTAAAAAAGTCTGCCCACCACACGGACAAATGATACCGCATACAAAACATTTGAGCCAGTATCCTAATAGGCCAGAAGGCTTGTGAGTGAGCAGTTCCCTGTACAGAAGCCATTCTATACACCCTACCTGACCTCAGGTGAGGATAGATAGACAGATCATCTCTGCCCTGTAAGCTGGTGAAATACTCTTTTGGACCCCTTATCAGTTCACACCCTACAACTGCTTCTAAAATAAACCTTACTGCAAAAAAAAGATTGGCTCTTATTCATTCACCATTTTGTAATTTTAACAAAAAAAAACACTCATATGTAGTCTTCAGGTCCTCTGGGTGTATTTTTCCTTCCAAAAACCCTATCCAGGAGAGCGCAGGCTCACAAAGTCTTTACTATGGTCACAGGGGATTCCCACGCTGTCATTTTCTAATTGCTATAATAGAAAGCATTGTGGTTACACTGTATACATTGTAACTGTCTTGTTTACTATGGAACTGAAAACACTAGAAAAATGGCAGTGTTAAATCTTCCAGTGTCATTGATAAAATAAGAAACAGCATTGATTGAGATACTTTCTCAACGTGGGTAACCCACGTGTGTCCTGCACAGTTAACTCCTGGCTGGGCTTACATAGGAAAAGGAGAATCGGTGTGAGATGCAGAAGATGAGCCTGATACCATTTTAGTTACCTATAACCCCTAATAAAAAATGACTTTTGTCTAAATGGTGGAAGGGTTAGAAACTGTCAGGTTTTAATTACGGTTTGTTTCCCCAGCGGGAAGATAATCCACCACTTCCTGTTCTGCAGATGAAATAAAAAACAAAGAAATCCCCTCAGCAGGGACACAGACAACAAAATTCTGACAGAGCTTCTAATACTAAAGGCGTTTTATCTCCATGTTCCCAAGATATTCTTACTTTCTCTCCCGGTAACACAACAGAAGTAAAGGGATATCTTCCCAACAGGTAAACAAACAGCAAATATCTAGCTTAACAGTCCTCCAGCCATGAAGCCCATAGCAGGTAGCACGGCCAAGTTAATGCCAAAACATGCCTTTTTTTCCATGTAGAGAACAGTGCACGCTAAGAATAAAGGTCACATTGACCTGCATTTTTACTGACATATTGGCAGCCATAGGGTTTTTTGAGTGGAACCACCAGATACACAAGATGAATGCTAGGCTGAGAGAGACACTCCGAAGGATGTAATCTTATGTCAGTTTTAGTGCAAAATGTTTATGTATGAGTATAGTATATGTTTGATGAACAAAATATAATACAGTAAAATATGTAACAGACACCATAGTTCAGGTTTAAAACATTTCTGATCCCACAAGAGCAACCTTTTAAAATGGAAAACACCCCAAAATAAGTAAATGTATTAATTCTCTTAGAGTCCAGACACAGCATTCAGTATTACAGACCATTCTTTCAAACAATTCTGGAATTTAAACTGTTACATGAGCAGCAGATCCTGGCACATACACCAACACATCCTACCCACCCGCTGCAACACGCTCTGTTCAGTCCCATCTTACATTTGTGTTTACAACAGATTTATTGCTGTACAACACTGGACAGGTCAGGGCATGCAGGGGGCGATATGTGCCATGCCAAAGAAACAAACTTGAGTCATTCTCAGATTCTTCTAGCAAGCGGCATGAATAAGATTCTGCACGGAGCAGCAAAAGTCTTCGTTTAATCAAATACGTGGGCCAAAGAAAGGTCTTGAACGTGAAAGATACATGGCTTTTCAAACTATATATGTATCTATGGTTATGCTAGCAACCTGGATTTGAAGGATGTCATTCAGGGATTTATAAAAGATTACTCAGCCTTTTGTAGGACCTTGTCTGATAGACCCAGGAAGCCCTGCAAAAAGAAGTCACCAGGTATATTGTGAAGGTGTTATGTGTCCTGTCTAACACAAGAATTTGACATTTAGGCCTCAGGCGGGGCGAACATGTCTGTGTGGCGTGCAGGCCCCTAAACAGGCCGATCCCGGGGGGGGCAGGTGCTGCATGCAATTGCACGCAGCATGCTGTTCTTCCCTATGGGAGGATGCGGCTGTACGCTGTCGTCCGCACACCCAAACTTGAACATCCGTGCAGGTTTGGGTGTCCGCACTTGGATGAACACTCTCTGCGTCCAAGTGCACCCCATCTGAATGAGGCCTTACACAGATTCAGGGGCATAATCTACCTGCTAAATAGATCTACCTACCCTAGCACTGATCCTCTGCACCTGGCTGCCATACTAGCTACATTTGTATAGCCGATGCATAGCTCTCTAGCCCACAAACCGTGGTGCCTGAGTAGGTGCACATCACACAATCATGGGTGCCACTAGATGGAACTGAAGAGTATAGGAAATTCCTATGCCCCTTGGCTCCATCTAGTGGCAATAAAGACCTGCAAATGCATTTGCCAAGCTATTTGATGGGCCAACATTTTATAAATCAGCCCCTTGGGGTATCTGGTTAACATGGACTATAGAAAAAAAAAGGATTAAATATATACTGAATGGATTCTGCAATTAATGCAATCAGCCTTCCTGCGTCCCTATGATCCAAGCCCATATCAGAATACTAAGCAAATCCCATAATTGCCAAAGGATAAAATGTTCTGTATACCAATCTATTGAAAGAAGTCTTTCTTCACACTTTTTCAGCTCACCCACTCTAAACTGGTAAAGGTGGGCTCCTGATGATTCTCACAGCTTAATGCTCATGATTGCTTTTCTTATTAAACACGCTCAAATCTCTAGATATCAAGACTAAAGTGTTTTTCCAACAAAAACTTTTTTTTTTTTCTTTTTAGTTTTTGGTACAACAGGGAAGGATTACAATCCTTGTCAGGTTTTTACTACTATCCTGGTCTCCATTGGAGAGCTTTTGACTCACAAAACTCACAGTGACAATGGATTCAGCAAACAGGAAATGAGGGAAAATCTGCAACATGGACACAGGCAGCAATAAAAAGTTGAAAGGGGTTCTAGCCTTCCTCTATTGTGTGTAGCTGTTGTATCACCTTTGCTGCCAATATTTAAAGAGCTCCAACATTTAATCACTATAAAGAAATACAGGGGCGCCTGTACACTCTCTTGTGAATAGTATTGCTTCAACCCCATTCTAAAAGCTTGTGAGACTGGCACATGGGTTAGCTTTTCACCTAGTGGAGTTCAGTTTGGAACCAGATAGAAGCCAGGAGCACTTTTCTGTGAGCTGTCGCTGTTTGTTCTGCGCGTCGTGGTGTTTGTCTAAGAGAGATCTTGCCAAGGCTATGATCCCTTCAGCAGACTGCAGATTTCTTGGAGGTGCTGTATTACTCATCACAAGTCATCTGTTCTCTAGAACATTGCGCAGCACAAGACACGATTCTGTTTGGAGCGGGCTCTTCTGCTCTGAGAATATTCATAAGCCAGTCACTCACATAGGATACCAGCAACATTGAAACACGGCTTTTCTGTGCAACATCAGCCCAGAAAATATCTTAAAATCAGAATGAACAGATTGCTATGGGCATGGTAGAGTGCTTTGAAAGTCATGTCACCCACATGCACAAAGACTTTCACTTTGGAGTTGTACTGTGAAAGTTAAAGTGACACTAAACTCAGGAATGAAATCTTAAAAATACATCCAAGTACCTTAACTATTAAAGCGAACTACGAGGTGAGTGCTTTTCACTCACCTCATAGTTCTAGCCGACCTGTGACAATGAGACTGTCAGTAGATCGGGAGGTGAGCGAACACATATCGGCGTTTGCTCACCTCTTGATCCTGTCACGGCTCTCTGCCATGACAGGGAAGGGGCTGGATTCCCAGCTCCGATCCGCCAGCACTGACTGGCGGAACGGACGGGGGAGGGGGCGGGTACAGCTGACTCTGCCTGTAGATAGGCAGAGCCAGCTGTCAGTCACGCAGCTGGGCGGATCCCGGCACAATTGTCGGGATCCGCTTCAGCGTCTCAGTATACCGAGAGCAGCAGCTCGCGGTATACTGCGGCGTCTCAGTTTACCGTGAGCCACAGCTCGCGGTATACTGAGCCTAGGTTGACGGGAGGACGCTAGTTTGTGTCCTCCCGTTACCCTAAGGAGAACTATGGGGAAAACCCCATAGTTCTCCTTTAACAACAATGTATCTTATCTGTGTATCACTCAGCTGTAGTTCCTCAAATCGTCTCTGAATTGGTGCTGACACTGACCTTCCTTCTGGAGGGGGGCTACTTTTGTTCCCCATGGTCCCTGTGTGTGTTGTAAAGTAGCCACTGCTCCAACATCACTCCCACGATGGACCACAATCTTACATTCAGTTTAATAATTGTATTGAGATTGTAGTCCATCGTGGGAGTGACCTTGGAGTGATGACTTTTTTATAACACACTCAGGGACCATGGGGAACAAAAGTAGCCAGCCTCCAGAAGGAAGGACAGTGTCAGCACCAATTCAGAGATGATTTGAGGATCTACAGCTCAGTGATACACAAATAAGATACATTTGTGTTAATAGTTAAGGTGCTTGAATGAATTTTTAAGATTTAACTCCTGAGTGTAGTGTCACTTTAAGGTCTAGGTGTAGCTCTTGTAGAAGTTTACAGGATAGATTACTAGATTGTATACACATTTAGTTATATGATCTCCATAAAGAGGTTTTTTTTAACTTCAGTCCCAATCTATTAAAAACAACATGCTACACATTTCTAAAGAACACGGATTACAAATCTAGACACTATTTATAGAAGTCTCCTAATCAGATTGCAATGGATAATCAATGTGAATGCAGCTCTGTGAATACTGGTCCTGAAATTAAAGGTGGTCCAGAATGTAGATGGCACAGCTATTTAAAGTGCAATTTTCATGCACCAAGTGCGTTCAACTCGTGTTAGCCAGGAAACATTGTAAATGTGCCTGCAGGAGGATCTTCATGTATGGATCCCGGTATTATGGTAATGGACCTTCATGTCAGGATCACAGTACAGATTTAAAAATACTGAAAATCATTTGAAATTACATTATATCTTACATGAGACTGTAGTAACTGGGTTTACATATACAGTACATTTGGACAGCGTGGGAAAGATTAGAACCTGCATTGGGTTTTAACTGATACGTGGGTGCCATCAGAAAGGTTTCACTAGACATTAAGACCTTGTTCACACCAAATGCAGACCAGATCCGGTCAGGTTTCTGCACACGCAGTGTAGTGGGTTGTGCCGCGTTTTAGATGCGTTTAGGGCCTGTTTTGGTTAAAAAACGTTTAACATGGGCTTTCAGGTACTTGCATGCGTTTTTGCCTAAGGCCTTGTTCACACCAAGCGCGGAGCAGATCCGGACCAGAGCAGGTGCAGACCGGATCAAAACTGCGTCCAATGTATTCCTATGGTATTTTGACCTCCAGTTCACATCGCAGCGTGCGGACCCAGACCAGATCCAGACCGGATGAAAAAAATGCGGCAAGCCCTATTTTACCTGCTCTGGATCTGGTCTGGAACGCATCAAAAACGCATCAAAAACGCATCAAAAACGCATGCAAGTGCCTGAAAGCCCATGTTAAACTTTTTTTAACCAAAACCGGCCCTAAACGCATCCAAAACGCGTTTAAAACGCGTCTAAAACGCGGCACAACCCACTGCACTGCGTGTGCAGAAACCTGACCGGATCTGCTCTGCATTTGGTGTGAACAAGGCCTAAGTGAGGTAAAATCTCGAACAAAAAGCATAGACAGAAAATAAAAATGCATTGTAGTAGAGTATGGGAAGGCTCTAACCCCAGTGAGCTTTACTTCTGTCTGTGCTGCCATGAGACATTTTACCTCACTTCCTGACTGGTGACTAGTTGCTTAGCCACAGGGCAGAGCGGATGTTTGATTCCTCCATCCTGGCTAAACAGCATGGATGGGGGAATCTACCCTGCTGGGCTTTTGTTTTTCAGAAAGTGGGCTCCCGCAGCTGTTTAACACCTTCATGACTGAGGCCCTTTTTTCATTTTTTGCACCCATGTTATGTTCCACATTTTAGGCCTGAAAATGACATAAAACCCCCCAACATTATATATTTTCTGAATGCCAAGACCCTATAGAATAAAATGGTGTTAGTTGAAAATTTTTATGTTGCGAAAACAGTGACTGCATCAGGCTGGCTTTGGTCACTGCTCGGCTCCATCTTCAACGGTGGATTGAAAAATGTAGTTTTGTTGAATGAAGTGGTGACGGCAAGACCACCAACAGTTCGTAATTTAACCATTTCCGGGCCGCAATACGTCGCTGGCGATTGCTGTTAATGCACAAGCGATACAGCCGCTGGATCATTTATACCGTGCGGCACCCCAATCCCCCCACCCCCCGCCACTGTTGGCTTCCAGCTCCCTGCAGTGAACAGAGAGAGATTCAGTGGCTTCCAGCTGCTGATCTCTCCTCTGATCACTGGACCCGGAAGTGATGTGTATTACATCACTTCCGGTGCCACTCTTACAGTTTCCGGCTCTTAGAGTCAGGAGATGAAGCTGGGGAAGCAGATCTCTGCTTCCTCAGCTTCTTTGGGTCCCTAGGTGACATTAGGGGTCTGAAAGACCCCTGATGTCTCCATAAAAGAGGACCTGTCACACCCTATCTGCTATTACATAGGGTGCATGTTAGCCCCCTATGTGATAGCAATAGGGTTAGTGTAAAAGAAAAAAACTAAAACAAAAAAAAAGTGTTTAAAAATGATAAAAATTAAAGTAACATATAACAAAAATAAAAAACATTTTTTTAAAGTGCCCCGCCCCCCACGTGCACGCACATACACACAAACATGCGTCGGTAAACTTACATGTAAAAACGACAATTGCTCTACACGTTACATATTGCCACGAACGTCGGAGTGAGAGCAATAATTCTAGGGCCATCAATCACTGTTAGCACTAAACTGATGAACGGTAAAAGCGTTTAAAAATGTTCCCTATGGGAAATTTTGGGTATTGACTTTTTTTGCGGCTTCACGGGCGAACGCAATTTTAAGGCTTGACATGTTTGGTATCTATTTACTCGGCGTGACCCCGTCTTTCATATTTTACTAAAAAATTGGGTATTATATTATGCTTCTGTGCACTAAATTTTAATTTAGTTTATTTTTTCCTAAAAATACTGGTTTGATAAACATTTGCGCAAAAACCGTGCGTCATAAAAAATTGCATTTTTTCATTCTACAGGGCCTCTGCTTTTAGAATATAATTGGGGGTCTGAAGCTGTTTTCTAGCCAAAAATTTATATTTTATCATGTGAAAATGCCCCGGACAGCAGGTGGTTAAGCAGGACTCTGCATTAAAGTGTGTATGGCCAGCATGAAAACTCTAGAGCGGGTCTAAACCCTCCCTAAGCTAGCCAAAAAGAAAAACAGTTTGTCTGGACATACAATTTAATCTGAATTCTGTCTAATTCCCTGCAGCTAGATTTCAATTAGCGCATCACATTTGTTGTGGGTGGGTTTGCTTCCTAAAGTCTATGCTTGTTAACCCCTTCATGACTGAGGCCCTTTTTTCCATTTTTGCACCCATGTTATATTCCACATTTTAGGCCTGAAAATGACGTAAAACCCCCCAACATTATATATTTTCTGAATGCCAAGACCCTATAGAATAAAATGGTGGTAGTTGAAAATTTTTATGTTGCGCAATATTAGCGCAACTCCTTATTAAACCCCAAAATTTAGTGACAAATTTAATTAAATGCCCCAAAACACAACAAATTACCCATTTTTTTAATGAAATATAAAAGATGAGGTTACAACGAGTAAAACGATACCCAACATGCCCAGTTTACAGATTGTGTGCGACCGTGAAACGGCGAAAAACTGCAGTACCCCAAAAAATCAATAAAAGACACTTTAAAAGCCCCCACAGGTCATCAATTTAGAGATACCCCAAAATTCTGGCCCTAGAATTATTGCTCTCACTCCGGCGTGCGCGGCGATACCCAACATGTGTAGCGCGTTCGTCGTTTTCATGCGTAGGCGCACCCGACGCGTGTTTACGTGGCGACGCGCGTGCTCGCGGGGGCGGGGTACTTTTAAAAATTTTTTTTTATTATTATTAGATTTATTTTATTTAAATTTAATTTTAAAAACTGTTTTTTTTTACTTTACTTTGACTGCTATCACATGGGGGGGCTTGCAAGCCCCCCCATGTAATAGCAGATGGTGGTGACAGGTCCTCTTTAAGGTGATGCTGGGGGTCCAAAAGACCCTCAGTGTCACCTTTACACTGGAAATAAGCTATTGAAGTGCAGATCGCACTTCAATAGCTTATAGCTGGGCTGCAGGAGCCCAGAACTGACAGCCCAGGGACCGGAAGTGATGCAATCTGCATCGCTCCCGGTCCCATAGAACGGGGAGGGGATCGATGAACGGAAGTTCGTCGACCTCCTCCCCAGCTCCCCGCGGACACAAAGATCGCCGGTCCCGGGCCCGTAGGAGGGGCAACGGAGCCCGGGAAGCACGGCGGGGGTGTCCGGCGGGGGGGGATGGCCCCTTCTTCGGGACGCAGAAGCGATCTGGCGACATGTAAGTCGCCAGGATCGCTTCTGTTGTAAAGCCGACAGTCGGCTCTACAAGTTTAAACAGAGTCCCGGCGGCAAAAGTCGCCGGGAGTCTGTTTAAACAGCCCCGATGCTGGCGACGTACACTGTACGTCGTCAGTCACGAAGGGGTTAAGGTCCTCGCCTTCTTCTAGACTCCATGTAGATTCTGCTTCCCAGGCAGGTTTGGTTACAGTAATAAATTAAATACTATGTAAGTAAGACATCCTGTTTATACAGTATATAACATCAGATAGGAGTCTGCGATATCACTAAACTACACAAAGCCTTCCCTGGGATCCCCTCCTCCTCCTTTCCCTCAAATTTTTGGAGTCTTCACACAAATATTGCTCCAAAAATATACATAATTAACAAGGCAAAGATGGTTTATTGTACAAGATGGCAATCCAGGTGTTTAAGTACTCAAAGTGCATATTGTCTGAATTAGGGATGCACCGTTACTAGTATCAATATCGTTGCCGAATGCAAGTATTTGCTCCCGATACCGTAAGTTCCGGTATCAGGAAGTCAGGCGGCGAGTCATTACATTGATTGGCTGGGAAGCTGGCTCCTCATCACCTGGGGACTGGGAAGCATAGAGCCGGCTTCTCTGCTATTCTGGAAGCCGGGCGGCGAGTCATCTCACACCACCCAGCTTCCTGGCTAATCAGGAAGCTGGGTGGCGAGTCATTACATGCTGCCCGGCTTCCTTAATGGGACTTTCCGGTACTCGTATTCGATATATTGAAAAACTGGTATCGGTGCATCCCTAGTCTGAATATAATCCAATTCTAGTGTAGGTTAAAATAAAACTGGCCAGAAAAATCTGATTGACTGCCAATACTTTCAGAGTTCTTCAGGATTCTGTACAACAGTCCTATCATCCCTTACAAGGTGGTCACACTGGTACCGCTTTAGAACAAGGGAATAACTGAAGCCTATATACAGTTATGGGAATTGATCAAAACTGCAGCAGACAAAATCTGGAGCAGCTGTGCATGACAACCAATCGGCTTCTCTCTTCAGTTTTTTTCCGTTAAGATTTGAAAATGAAAGAGAGAGGCTGATTGGTTGCCGTGCACAGCTGCTCCAGACTTTGTCTGCTCCAGTTTTGATAAATTCCCTTCAGTATGTCTACTTTATGAGAGGAACATTATTTTCACCGGTAAAACCACTTAGAATATAAAGGTTGGTATTGGATTTCCTGAATGTGAAACGGAGGAGATACAAGTGCTATATATATTTAAAGATCCAATTAATTACTTCCTGTTCCAAACACCACCAAAGATATCTTTGTAAAACCTGCATCTTACACATAAAGAAACCTTCATACTGGCACCGCAAAGCTTTGTATTCCATTGAACTGCATTCAAAAATCACAGTCCAGCCTTGAACTCTAAATGATACTCTTTATGTGGAAAAAGCCATTAGCTTTGAATAGATGGTACAAGCCTACAATCATATTGCATTACCTGAACAAAACTACTCCACCACAAAGATACAAAACTTCACTTAGGATAACCATACAATGCCTGATTTTTTTCATACGATTCGACAACTCAACAAACACGATTGATAATCAAAGCTTTAAATGAAACAAAACGACCATCTGTAGCTGGCTGAAGTGTCAGGCTACATGGATTTCCAGCAAGCTGGAAAATCATTCTCTGAGGAAGGTCATTTGGGACAGGTATTACTAAGACATGTGATTGTGTACAGATTGTATGACAACAGTTATGAGCAGGCAGCGACAATGCGTGTACATTTCTTATTGGTCACAGTGGATAATCCAACAGTCAAAAATCATCAAAAGCAATAAATACGATTCTGAACGATTTTTTTTGTTTACATGTTGTAAATTTAACTGAAAGGTCGGTTTACACTTTAAAGGCCAACATCATTCAAAGCAATGCCTAATTTTCAGTGTTGAGTAATTAGTAGTGAGTAATTTCCAACTGATACACACTGCCTGCTAAACTCTCCACAAAAAACTGGGGAATCCAGCCACAAGAGAGTGATACTTTCATTATGTTTATACGAGAGGTACTGCGCGATAGGTATGCTTTACTGCTCGCTCACAATGCAAGTCTGCAGGTCTACTGACTCACTGAAAATAATGCCCACCCCATGTGGCTGATATCTTCTCTCAATAGTTGTTGAGCAGAGAGACAAAAAACAGCCCCCTTTAGTGGTTAATCTTCACGTTTTCTATGTAGTACAATACAAATATGTAAAAAATCTTTAAAAATGTGAAAGTCACATAAAAATCTATTTAAAGATAATATTAACTAAGCAATAATAACTCAAAGGGGAACATTTATCAATTCTTGCACAGCAAATCAATGCTAAACAGAAGCAGCAAGACCAATTATGAGACAGATTATTAGGCCTCATTCAAATTGTGTGTTCTGGCATTCTTGTGGCAGGAATGTCAGGTGTCCCCATTTAGATGTGGCCGCTGTACCTGTTCAAGTTACTGACAGGTTGACTGCATCTTCGAGTGGCAGTCCGCATGTAATCGCATATAATATTAAATGCGGTTTGGAACTGATCCCTGTCCCTGGATGCATCTATCCTGTGTCCAGTGACAGTCATCTATTCCAAACATTACATGCGGACTGCCACTTACAGATGCAGCTGCTGTCACCCAGTTATTAACTTGAACAGGTACAGCGGCCTCATCTAAAGAGGGACACCTGCCATTTGGATTCCTGCCGCTGGCACGTTGGAAGGCACTGTGTAAATGAGGCCTAAGACTGCATCTTTCTTCATAAATTGCTCCCTCTGCAGGTGTAAAGTAAGACTGCAACACAATAAAACCTGCTCTGACCACATCTTAAATGTGCGTCTATTTGGAGATCTGAAAATCTGTCTAACATTCATTGCTAAATCTGACACTGGCAAATCAGTTTCACATTGCTGCCTAGAACATAGCCCTCGCAAATACACAGAAAATCCATTGCATATACTTTGCTAAATGCAGCCTCATATGCGTCACTAATTTGCTTTAATAATGCTTCCCAAACTATGCAAACACTCTATGTTAAAGTACACTGTATTTCCCTTTAAATGTAAAAAGCTCTTCCATGTAACAGCAGACATCAATTATCATAGAAGGCCTTGTATTTCTGAATCATTCTGTATCTCACATGGATGCTACAAATAGCATGAAGGAGGGGGAGGGGAGAGGCGGTAAGGACTGATTGTATGTGACAGCAAATAGCAGCCCACTCATAACACCACCAGAATCCTACCCACCTTTTTTTGCCGTTTCCATTTCCTCTTCTGTCCAGCGAGAACTTTCATTCATTTCCATCGCAGCTGCAAAACAAAGAACAATTAAGGCTTAGAAAGACAAGAATAAAACATTTCACATAATGATTGAGACCTTACCAAGCAAATATCAGCCAGGCATTCTCTGGCGTTAGCTGGGACAGACATCCATATTTTTAGTCATGCTAGTGGCTGATTTGGACATGACAATAAAACAGAGGGCAGCAGTTTCAGGTCAAGTGGTAACAACACAATGAGATCCAGGGGCTTCAGCTGCGAGAGGCTCTTGCCAGTGTACTTTGTAGAAATTCAGTTTCTCAGGCTGAAAACATTCGCTACCATTCCACTTCAAATGGCCCATGAAACAGAGAGCAATGGGCTGTGGGCACTTAAAGAGTACTGCACTGATTGGACTGCGATAAAACATGAACAGTTCACGTAAAGGACAAACACAGGACAAGAAAAGGGGAAAGTTGTAGAGACAATTAAAAATAGCTGAGCTCTTCATGCAGAGCGCGTCTGCTGCTGCGAGCCCCTGACAACTATTAGCCCGGGCCCTTTGGGGGAACACGCAGGAACATCCTTTCCAGTTCACTGCCTCAGATTTCAGTTGGCACCTCTCTTGGGCACATCACAAGTAATTTTCTTTCATGAGACTCCCCACAGCCACAAGATGGTAAGGGATAGCACACCAGCAGCTTATGTCTGCCATACTGTGTGATAAAGAAGAAGCGAGACACCCACACAACACAGACACAGAACACTGCAGCAAAGGTAGTAAAGTCTCTGCAACAGATGGCATTCTTATGTATTCATTAATTAGTAAGGAACTAAACTTTCCATTAAAAAATGTAGTAAATGTTTTGTGTGTTACCAAGTGCAGGCAGACAAGTAAAAATCCATCAGCAAAACCAATACAATAAGACGCTGTCAGATTGGTATAAAAGAACTTGGACGTGAATAAGAAAACAACACGTCCTAATAAGGACTGCCTTCCCTGGAAAAAGGAAAAAACTATATCCCAGAGCCCAAGTAAACCAGGCAAACCTTTAACCCGTCCATTGAGAAGCAGCATTTGTGTAAATAGTGTGCAGGAGGAAAGAGATACAGCAGATCAATTTCGGTAAGTACTCTCTAAGTCTCCAGCAATGTCCAGATGCAAAGCAGCAAGCTGATATGTATAAAGAGAGAAAAGGAACACGATGTATACTTGGTTCTTTCCTTCAATTACAACACACTCCAACAGTACAGATAGCAGAGTTAAAGGACACCTAAACCCAAACACAACAATATCATATATTGCAGCTCACTTGTCCTTGGATATGGTGGCTGTATTAGTTTTCTTTTTTCAGGCTAAGTACAGAAAAATACCTGTTCATCTCCTCAGAGTTATTGTTACCTTCTTTTGCAATAAACTGATATCTCAAACAATGTTACCAGAATTCCCAGTTCTCTTGTCTGAACTACAAACTTCTACCTACGTAATAGAGATGAGGAGAAGGGGAGGTGTTTGCAGTCAATATCAGAGAACAGCCTAGAATGGCAATGCTGCTCCTCCATAGATACAGTACTGTAAGTGAGTGTTGCCACCCTAGGAGAGGAAGTGTGTTACTGGCAGGACCTCCAGGTAAGAATAAAGAAAAAAAAAAAAAGCCTGAGAAAAGAAAAACGAATGCAGTGACCACAACTAAGGAATAAGCTGCAAAATATTCCTTTTGGTTTTAGATGTGCTTTAAAAATCACAAGTAAATGTAAAGGTGTCGTAAAATAAATCCCCCCAACTCCCAGAGTGCAGCCTGCTGTGTTGCATACAGTACATACCTTCCTCCCTGTACCAGCTATCTCCACCGCACGCCCTGCCCAGCGCTGCACAAACTTTGAAAAAAAATGTCCCCACTGGCTTACTGTGCATGCACTCTGCAGCCCTATTCATTCCTATTGGTGAGCAGCATTCCACAGGATGGCTGGAAACAACTAATCCATAGGGAATGAATGGGGCAGAGGCTTGCGTGCGCATTAGGCATAGGACCCAGTGGGAATGTTTTCGGAATAATGGCTGGGTAGGGCCGCACAGTGAAGGAAGTTAAGTAAGTGACACGGCAGGCTGCAGTCAGGGGGGTGAGGGATTCATTAATGGACAAGCTCACTAACAGTAAAATAAAATCTTTCCAGGAAGTCTCACTGTTGATAGTTGTCACTGGGACAGGTGTCCCCATTGGAAGAATTTCCCTTACCTCCTCTTTTACAACTGTAAATTTGAGATTTCCCCAAGCTTTCTGTCACAGTGTCGAAGGTCACCAAAACAAAAAGTGAGAGCAAACCTAGCAAATAGTACACAGGTTCTAAACCTTCCCCTTTCTATCAACAAATGGCACATCAAGAATGACAAGTGGAAAGACTTCTGAACATCCACAAACAACTAGTATATTCTGGGTTTCTGCTTTGACTAACAGACGCAGCACACATGCAGCAAAAGCTTTGCTCCTTTTTCTCGGATATAAAAGGATTAATCGCTGTCATTTTCATAGAAATGTTCCTACATGTTATTATACAGGATGTATATAGCGCCAACAGTTTACGCAGCGCTTTACAATATAGGGCAGACATTACAATCACAATACAATTCAAGACAGGGGGGTAAGGAGGGCTTACAATCTAAAAGGGAGGGGGAAGTGATACATGAGTGTTGTGCCATCCAGACGGATATGTCGTGGGTGAGTTGTGGAGTAGAAAGATAGATTTGAGTGTCATCGGCATAGAGATGGTATTGGAAGCCATGTGAGGTTATTAACTGGCCAAGGGAGGAGGTGTAGATAGAGAAGAGAAGCGGTGCAAGGACAGAAAGAGGAAAAGGAGGGGAGGAGTTAGTAGTCGACACTAAAGGAGCGCTTAGATAGGTAGGAGGAGAACCACGAGAGAGCAGAGTCTTGTAGCCCAAGTGACTGGAGTTTTTTGAGGAGGAGCAGGTGGTCAACAGTGTCAAAAGCAGCAGAAAGATCTAATAGCAAGAGTAGGGAATAGTGGCCTTGGCTTTTAGCAGTGAGTAGGTCATTAGTGAGTTTAAGGAGGGCGGTTTCAGTGGAGTGATCAGCGAGGTGGCGACTTAGGCGGCTGTAGATGAGGCGTTCTAGGAGTTTGGAGGTGAATGGTAGTAAGGAGATTGGTCTGAGATTATTGAGGTCGGTAGGGTCCATTGAGGGTTTTTTGGGTATTGGGGTGACCAGGGCATGCTTCAGAGGGGAGGGAAAGATTCCAGTAGAGAGTGAGAGATTGAAAATGTGAGTAAGAGAGTATAGGATAGAGTATGAGGGTGACCGAAGTAGCGGTGAGGGAACAGGGTCCAGGGGGCAAGTGGGTGTCAGAGAGAAGCTTTGTAACCTCCTCTGGGGTCAAAAGAGGAGAGTAACAAGTGTGATGGAGGGTCTGGCACATGAAAAGGGGAAGGTGAGTGTACAGTGGCGATCTGATCCCGAATTGTATCTATTTTGTTTTTGAAGTGAATGGCAATGTCCTGGGCAGTGAGTGAGTTAGTGGGTGGCGGTGGAGGACGAAGTAGAGAGTTAAAAGTAGAAAAGAGTTGGCGAGGTGTGGATGAGAGTGTGTTAATAAGAGTGACAAAATAAGTCTGTTTGGCAGCACGGAGGAAGGAATTATATTTTAGGAGGGCAGCTTTGTACAGGGTGAAGTCTTGCAGAGATCTATAGTGCGGCTATGTCTCTTGAGATTTTTGGTTTCATCTGCTTGCCACGGTTGTAGCGGACGTGGTCTAAGTCTGCGAGTAGTGAGGGGAGCCAAGGTGTCTAGAGAGGACGAAAGTGAACAGTTGTAGGCAGAAATAGCCAGGTCAGGGCAGGATAGGGGTGAGATTTTGTCATAGAGGTAGTCAGTAGCAGAGTAGAGAAGAGAAGGGTCGAGGTGGTGAAGATTACTCTGGGTGACAGTGTGCCCTGTAGGGGGATTCAGGGTTGGTGATAGGGTGAGGGTGAAACTGAGAAGGTTGTGGTCTGAGGAGGAGGAAATGTTGGAATATTTCTTTGTGCAATAACAACTGCTTCCAAAGATCTCAGGACAATCACCTTTTTTTGAGCTGCATATCGCTCTGCTTGGTCAGACTTATTTCACAAATACTAAGAGTGCCCACCAGTGGTCAAATTATAACACTGCATTTGTCTCCACTGTGCTAATGTGTAGTTCTGTTCTGATAATGACATTAACAAGAACAGACCCTTTGATGATTAGCTACTTCTAAAGGTGCCCATACAAAAAAAATCTCTGAACTGAAGGTGAATATTGAAGTAAAAGCATTTTTGTTTTCTTTTCTTTTACTTAGCTATTCATTTTTACCTTACTCATTTTTACCTGGAGTTCTGTTTTACGGGCCATTTTTTAGCATTAGGTTAAAGTATATCCAAAGCCCAAACTTTCTTTTTTCATTTTGGATATAGAAGGAGAGGGTTCAAGTTTTCTTTTGCCATCTGTATCTTATTAGAGAGATTTCACTTTGCTTCTTGCTCTGCAGACTCAACAAGAAGTGAGAAAATATAATTCCACTGTGCGAGAAATCCCCCATTGGAAGATTACCACTCTAGTCCTGTTCTGGTGGCAACTCATAATTTATAATAATTTAGGATTTACCCTCACTTAAATTACGGGGGTGCTGGTCAGCTTACATGTTAATGGTTATAAGCAGGGGTCTCAAACAATCCCTCAGTGTATGGGCACCTTTAGGCAGAACATTAAACCTATGTTAATGTAGAGGAATTGCACAAATCCATCCACAATTAAACGGACTGGTTGGTATAAGTTGTTGGTTTAAAAATAAAGCATGATCATGTCCTCTAACCATTAATTCCATTCGTCTTATTTGAAAACATCCTCTTCACAGCACAGCCACTACGTGCCATGAATAAAACAGCACAGGCCGGCATTAAACCTTAAGCTTGAATTGTACAGACGTCACTTTAGTTTATATTATTAAAGAAAAGCAGGTTTTTTCCCCCCCGAAAGGTGAGATCGCCACATGTAACAAATAGGGATCATTGGTTAAGATGAAATGGTCTGTTCACAATGTAAAAGTCTCCACTTGTGCAGCACGCACATGCAGCGCACAGGAACAGAGGTCACACGGATATCAAGCAAACCATCTGCAATTAAGAGAACACTCTCTGCCAGACTACATGAAGTTTTCTATTAACTCATTGATGAGCGGAAAGGTTCTTCCTCCTAAAATGCCTGCAAAGTGTATGGGGTAAAATTGAGCTCACCAATTACACAGATTGCAAACTTTTAATATTCACATTGTGGCTGCATCTGAACATTTTGTCTAAGTGCTTTCATCACAATTAATGATGATGGATAAGGCTTCCGTGACAGCTATTAGAGAAATCGCCTCTGTTACATTGTACCAAGTGTTTGATTATGTATCGCCTCGCTGGAACCCATCCATTTCTGCTGTAAGATTTTACAGTAAATGAAAATGATCTGATCAGTCTTTACTGTTACAGCGAAAAGAAGAAGTCCCTGTCCCTGAGCTAGCAATTCACTTCTGTGCTACAGTCGGGGCTGGTAAGAATGTGAAGGAATGTGGATCATATCAGGAAAATGTCCTTTTCTATGTTTTAAATTGTTTTGAATTTGTTTCATTTGCTTCCTAGCTTTGTGACTTTCCTTACTCAGCTTTTAGCGTTGCTATGCGTTACCAAGATGGATCCTGTATTCGGGAGCGCGCCAAGGACACATCGGAGGAATGCCGAGGGAGGACGCTACAAGCAGAAGATATATTTGACTAACCAATTAGCGAGAGACACAAGACTTTAACTAACAGCCCCTCTAGTTTGCCCAATAGTACAAGACATTTAGAGGTAACAGAGGTGGGCATATGTGTGACGAGCACTCTCCTGTTATCTGTGTATAAAGGAGAGAGAGCGCCCTGAATAAAGTAGATGCGTCATAAACCTTAATCCTGAGTTTGTGATTTCTCTCCGGTGCACCGTACACAAAATAATTAGAAACAGCAGCAGACATCTTGTGTGAACCCAGTTGTGGTTCAGATCCATTTCAAGAATACTGCATGAAAGCAAGGCAACGGGGATTCCACATTCATATTTGTAAAGTGTATGCAAAGCCAAACAATGATCTTTGCTTATGTGCTTTCTTTTGCTCTGCTAAACTCTGCCATTCAAAGCATTTTGTTACATCTGTCTAATAAGACCTGTTGACCCTACCAGCTCCTAGTTTCCTGTAGTAAGCCGACAATGCTGTATTGAAATATCAAACTATGTGACCAGCTCTTACAGATTCTATCACCCACTGTACTGTATCTTTGGAGGAGCAGTCTTGTCACCCTAAGACATGAAATGTGTTCAGACTGCAGAACACCTCTCGCCCATGTGAAAGATGAGTAAACAAGGTGTTCTGTAGTCTGAACACGCTTCATGTCTTAGGGTGACAAGGTTGCTCCTCCAAAGATACCGTACAGTGGGTGAACGTTTTAGCGTCGTCACCCCAGGACAGAAGAGTGTTACTGGCAAGATTACTGGGTAAAAAATAAAATAAAAACTAATAAATAAATGCAAACACTACATTTTAGTTTTAGTAAGCTGCCTTATATTACATGTTTTCTGTTTTTAGATATACTTTAATTATTAAAGATGAAAATAATATATCAAGCACAAACACTGGAAATACAGGCTGGATGTACATGCGTTTATTTATTGGATTTTTTATTAACAGGGCATGTATAGAAGGAGAGTAGAAACGACTTGGTGAAGAAGGCTGGAATCCCACTTTACAATATCCTGTACATATGCTGCACTTTTACCCCAAATATATTTTAGTGCTGACCTGTCCTCTACCAATCTTTCTATTATAAATCCCATTCTTCCAAAGTGTTAACAGGGATTGAAATGTTGTTTTTAATGAGGATTGTGCCACGGTTCCCATGAAACGTGAGTGCTCAGTATATAAAGCAGAGTCCAGATCTGTTTGATCAGCCCTGACCAGCTGTTCACAGTACAAGTGATTCTGAGCCATATCGAACTGTTCAGGGCAGAACTTTGGCATTCAGATCTGGAGGCTGTCGGGTGCCTGTAAATCACTTCTACAAGATTGCCAAGTTTAGTTCTATGCTGGCGCTATGTAGTACAGCAGTGGCAGTAAAAGGGTTAAAAGTAGGGATGTTCAGATACCAAGTACCGTACTCGGTACAAGTACAGATACGTTTCCAGCTCCAAGACTAGACTAGAGAAAAATTAAAAAGTTAGGAGGCAGCTGTCATTTGTAAGGAGCACACGGGGCGCCTGTGATTTGTACATCTCTGTTTTAATGTGTGATTTTTTTTAAAAACAAATATATATATAAGGGATGCACAGATACCATTTTTTCAAGTCCAAGTACTGATACATTTTTATTTATTGCCATGTGACAGTTTTTCTAAAACAATACAGACTAATGATTTCAGGACAGCGGTGGAGCACCAGAGCCAGGTCCCAGCTGTAACCGCTGCAACCCTGGTAGTTCTCATGAAAATGCCAAATATCGGGACTGGTATCTGAACATCCCTAGTTAAAAGGGTAAAACAAGAGCAAATGTGCATGTAATGCAAAGCTGTACGCATATTTTTTTTATTATGCCTTGCCATATGCTTTAATTATATTGCTCAGTAACTACAATGAATATAAATCCACAAATGCCTCTGCAAACCAGTATTTGCTCTTGATGCCATTACTACTTTTACATCACCATGCCACACAAAACCTGAGCAGAGAACAGAGGTGTAGGTTAGCCCTTGCAGCTACCTGTAGAAAACAGCAAAGAAGTGGAAAGAAGACTAGTCACTCTGCACAAAGAGAGAGAGAGAGAGAGCAGCGGCAAATGGTCTTTATTACAGGAAATTCCGGCACACAGGCAAAGTGAAGGAGTTGTTTTATTCTTAAATACTGCACAGATTAGGAATATTGGACACCAATATTTAAGTATACATATGGCTCTTGTATTTAGACATTTGTTTAGCCTGAATGTAAAGTGACATTAAAGTAAAAAAAAAGTTTCCCTCCCCCCAATGTTAATGGGCGTGCTAGCAGTAGATATAGGCAAAAAAAAACGGAGGGTTTAGAACCCCTTTAAGCTTTAAAGTGACACTAAGCTCTGGAGTTAAATCTTAAAAATACATTCAAGTACCTTAACTACTAACAAAAATGTATCTTATTTGTGTATCACTCAGCTGTAGATCCTCAAATCAGCGCTGAATTAGTGCTGACACTGTCCTTCCTTCTGGAGGGTGGCTACTTTTGTTCCCCAAGGTCCCTGTGTGTGTTAGCATAAAGGTGCCCATACACTGCACGATTATCGTACGATAATCGTATGCGATCGGGTTTTCGTACGATAATCGAGCAGTGTGAACCGAGACGTGCGACCGTTTCTACTGTACGGTCGCACGTCTTCTGTCGAACCAGCATGTTCGAAAACCAGCCGGGAATCGTACGATTCTCGGCTGGTTAGAACGGTGCTCGGAAGATAAATGCTGAATGGGCCGGTGTGCGCACGCCGTTCAGCATTGCGGTCATCGGAAGCGGGCTTGCGATGATCGAGAGTGCGATCTGCCTGTCCAAGATAGGCAGATCGTACGTTTTTTTAATCCCTTTACAACCATCGCAAGACTAAAGTCTTGCGATGGTTGTAGAGTGTATGGCCACCTTAAGGCTGTGCTGGACAGCAGTATGGGGTACAGATAATACACCCGTACTGGTGGAGGCAAAGGACTGTTCGCCAAAAGGCAACGGGGCCAGATTTGAGCAGGTAATTCAATTTTCCCAAATTGCCTGGGAAAAGTGAACTTACCCTTTAACCTCTCTGGCGGTCTGATTATCTCAGTTTTTTTTATTTTTTCCCCACAATGTTTTACTTTTAAATCTGCCACCGGTTCCGCCCCCCTGCAACACGGGCGCTCGCAAGGGACAGAACCCGGAAGGCAGATGCCGGCATCGGCCAGAGGACACAGCGGGGCTCCTGGACAGGGTAAGTTACGCACAGTGTAATCCCGAGTGTGGCTCGGGGTTACCGCTTTTGGTTCTGAAAATTAACCCCAAGCCACACTCGGGATTACCGCAAAGGAGGTTAATGCACATGGCTGGCAATGGCGGCAGCACCCAACGCACACACACAATGTCCTACATGTGCGTTTATTTGCATGCAGATGGTGGGGGTGGCGGGGGTTTGTTTTATTGTCATTTTTTTTATATTTTGTTTTTTTACTTTTTTATAATTTCATTCTATTATTTTTACCTTTTTTTAAACTTAATTTTATTCCTATCACACAGGGGCTTACAATACCCTATGTGATAGTTTGGAGGCGACTGGGTCTCTTTATGGAAAACAAAATAGATCTTTTGTGCAGTTTCTGACATTTGAGACAGGTGGGGTTGTTATTACAGCACTCCGGTCTCATTGATCACAGAGAGCAGAGCTGAGAGCGGACGTTCTCTGCTCGGCTCCCTGCTCACCATCCTGAGTTCATTTGCCGTGGTCCCGGGCCCCCAGAAGAGCGGGGGACCCTGAAAACCATAACTGGGGGTGGGGGGAGAGATCAGACAAGATCGCTGCTCATTTTATACAAGTGATCTGAGATCACTTGTACTAAATGAGCAGCGGCTCCCCCAATCTAAATTTAGCTTTGCTAGTGAGGGCTAAATGTAGAAAAAAACCATCAGCCCGGCGCCAGGAACTGCATGTCCCAGGCGTCGGGCGATACGAATTCCACACCAATTATTTTAAGGATTTAGTGTCACTTTAAGCCTGCTCATTCACACGTTTATGCCTGTGGAGGAGATTAGGATGACATCTCCGGTGAAAGCTTATATCTGCGGAAAACAACAGCATTTGGCAAAGAAACTCCAACCCAGTCAACAAATTATTCCCCTGAGGTTGGATAGCTAATATTTAGTTCAATTAAATATTAAGGACAGGGTTTGGGAGAAACAAACATAGGTGACAGGGGTTGAGACACACTATGTTCTGTGTTCTCAATACAGTTAGCATGTCCCTGGCAGAGAATTCCATATGTTTAGCAGGGTTTTGGAACCAGTACAAGTGACATACCACCCTAACTACCATAATGTTACCTAACCCATTGGCTGACACAAACACGTAACTCCCCCATATCTTTAGTTGAATCCTCAAGGCATGTGCACACCAGAATCTGTAATATACCATGCCATGACCCGCATTATAACACATGCTACTGCTTCGTACAGTAATGTAAAGACAATTGCACCTACCACACATCTACATTGCCTTTAAACGAAAGCCACAGGTACATATGCTTAATGCATTGCATTTAAAAAAAAAGATACAGGATGCTGAGATGCGTTGATGGCCAATTCATTTTAAATGGGCTGCCAAAGTATCGCATGTTAACCAGTTGACATCCGCGGTGTTAAACCCCCTTCCCATCCAGGCCATTTTTCAGTATTCAGCGCTGCGGTACTTTAACTGACATTTATTCCGTCATGCAGCGCTGTACTGAAATAAAAAGCAAAGCATGACATTCTGGTGCAAACGTGCATTAGAACTAAACCAGATCCCTAAAATTACCAATTAACCTTCCTCTAAAAACCTCTACTGTACCCCTTAACCCCTGGACAGGTAAGCCCCCATTTTCTTTAACCTAAACTAATAAATGCCACATTTACATTGCATCAATGTTATTCAGCATAGAATCATTACAAGCCTTTGTGATGTACACAACATTGCCTAAACCAACATCTTTAGTCCAAGAACAACCTGTGCCAAGTTAAGACCAATGGACAAAACACAAATGGACAAAGTAAGTATGCACGTATGGCCAACTGATATACTACCACAGGAACCCAGCTGTCATAGGCATAAGCTAAGCTTGCCTGTAATTTTATAAATCCTGGGTGCATTATTTAACACACAAAAAGGCAGAACTTATGTAACCCTTTCCTTTGCCTATGTAAGATCATGTAGTATTCTATATGGTCCAATTTCTGATTAAACTAATTGTGCAAAAAAATATATTAAGAGTAGTATAAAAGCAAGAAAAACCTAGACACAAGCAAACAACCTAAATCCTCAACACTTAGGAAGCCATTTCACGTGATGCCTCTACTTTTACATTTCTGTAACCAGGGGCGTATCTACCACAAGGCAAACAAGTAATTTGCCTCAGGCAGCACTTTCCAAAGGGAGCAGCAAAAAAATGCTAGGGTATATGTATATCTTCTGTATGCCCCATCATGTGTATGGCGATCCCCGATCTCCCGCATCCCCTTGTCACTTGCACAGAACTCTGCGATCAGATGGAATGTGCCCAGTGGTTACAATGTATCATCATCAGTGGGAGAATGTTTGTGCTGGCCACGTGTCCTGCTCTAGGATTTGTCATCCAGAAGCGGATTTAAAAATGATTGAATAAATAAGGATGGGGCAAATTTAGATTGGGGGGGGGGGGTTTTATG
>NW_017306281.1:3387794-3404565 GCF_000935625.1 Nanorana parkeri
GGGGGCGGTGGGGGGGGGGATTTATGGTGCCCGAGTTTAGTCTTGCCTAGGGCAGCTCAAAACCAAAATACACCACCTTCTGTAACGTCGGATTATAGAAGAAAGGAATGTGTGATATTTCTTAACATGACACTTCACAACTACATTGAGAGCATGTGATAATCAGTTATGTTTTTGGCAGGAAAGGATTACCATGGGCCCTCCTGTGGTTGGCCATGGGAAATACAGGTGCTGCCTACCATTGTCAGCAACCAGAACACTCTAGTACATACTGTCAGTGTAAACAGTACCAGAAACAGCAAAGAGGATTCTAAAAGAGGATTCCAGGACATCCAAAAGTTATTAACCCAGATTTTGTTTTGCTGTTTGGAAAACATTTATTAACTCGAAGTAGAAGAATCTATTATTGTTAATAAAAATAAAGTGTAGGTGGGCAATTCTGGTGAATCTCTCTACACACACAATATATGTATATATATATATATATATATACACACACACACACACACACACATATACATACACACACACACACACTAGAGATATATACACATATCTGTATGAAATTTTGTCTGAGCTGAGGCGAATCATAATTGATAAATTGCATAATTTGCCAGCAGCATTATTTCAAACTACAGCAACTTCAGGAGTTAAAACACCTATGTTTTAGCAAAACGAGTTAGGACAGGAACACAGCTACAGATGGTGAAATGACCGACATGTTTACTGAGCTGTAAGAAGCCAGACTTATGGCCCCTTTTCCACACAGGTGGTCTGATCGGAACCACCTGTCAGTTTTTCAGACAGACCCGGCCGAATGTCCTATTCGAGACGGATCAGTTCTCTGTTTTGACTGACCAGGACGGATCTAAACTGATGATCAGTTTACATCAGTTCAGGTTACGTCCGTTTTTTTGGGACTGATGTCGTAATACAGCCTTGGAAGCTCAATGCATGCTGGGGGGAAAGCAAAGAATCATGGGAATTTACCATAATAACAAAAGGCCCAAAACGGCCATGTAAAAAATGGATGTAAACTGAACTGACAACGGATGTGCAAACTGATGTAAACGCATATCGTTTTCATCATTTTTTTGTATCTGTGAAGCTTGACTGAACTGATGACGATCGTGTGAAAGGGGATTTAGGATTTTGCTCTTTTGCAATTTTATGCCAAAGACATCAATTTACTTACTATATGAAATCATTCAATAATCAAACTTGGGTGACAATCTGATTCTCCTTCGGATTAAAAAGCTCAAGAACAAAAAGCAATGTACAATGCAACGGTGTCTTTAAAATGACTAATGACATACAAGAAGAAGCAAACAACACACTTTTGTCTGCCTCTCATCCAGTATCCATTTAAAAGTTTGCGAATTTTCATTGCAGACTTGAAAAGAAATGGGCTCTCAACTGGCAGAAAACAGCGCAGGTTCAGTACTGATAGACCCGAAATGTCACCCACACAGCAAAAGGCCCTAAGGTTCATGAACTAAGGTCTGTGTAGGAACAGCCAGCCCATTGGGTGAACAAATGAAGCTCTTAGACTTCAGTCATCTAAAAGTATAATTATTGTTTATGTTCTAAAATAGCTTGTTCCTGTGTATAGCCTGCAATATACTGTACAGGCACATGTAGGCAGTTATAATTGTTCATTACGTGCAGACTATCCTGCCAAAGTGACTATGCTTTAGTGTCTGCACAAGTCTGGCTGACTAACAACAACAAACTTTTTATGAAGCTTATGCTGTAATCTCAGTGGTTGTTCTGTTGTCATCCTGCCGAATCACAGTGCCTAGAAATCTAAAAATCTTTATATGAAACACGATCACAATAAAAATTAGCAGTTACAATGCAAAAAATCTTTGTGTGACAAAAACATTGTAATGCAAAACGCATGATCAGTAAAAAATACACTATTCCATTTAAGACATGCATAGCACAATATTTATCCAATTTTGATGTTTAGTTTAGGGCACTGGACCTAAATCTGTCCTCAGATCTCCCCAGCGCTGCATGTTTGGGTAGCTTATTCCATATAACAGTCAGCACCATTAGTGTATCAGCAATGTCTTTTAGCTACATGTCTGCATCTACAAAGCATGCATTGTTTGTGCATGTGAACATCATGCAATACTATCTCTTGAAACCAATAGTAAAAAAGTGTCAAGTTCAAAGGAACACTGGCTATGTTCGCTAGAGTACAATGAAACTCGCTTACAGAAAAATTAGAAGACATCTTCCAAAATGACAACAAAAATGGAAGCACCTGTGCGTCACTGTCCCATTTCCCTTCAATGATGTGAAGCACAGCCAAGTTTAAAATAATAACTCTTCTGGCACAGCATGTAATGTCAACTTTATATGTGTAGGGTAAACAGTGCAGTTTGCAAGGTGCAGGAACCTTGGTACAGTTTCTAGTATGGTTTTGTTATTACAATTAACCCAGCACCTCAGTCTTAATTATGCTAGAAGACTAATCAAAAACACAAATGGCTTTTTACCAGCAAGGCAAGGCGTTATGACGCAATCCAAAAATCTATAGCCATGTTACCACCATGTATGTCACATTGTATTACATTATAATGGTAGACCACATTTCACATGGCAAATAGGCAACCTGAACCAACTTTCACACCTCAATCATATGGCACTTCCCTCCTGATTAATTTTACACCTAAAGTGACACTATACTCAGGAGTCAAATCCTAAAAATACATTTTTGTTAATAGCTGAGGTACTTGAATGCATCTTGTATGTGTATCACTCGGCTGTAGATCCTCAAATCATCTCTGAATTGCTGCTGGCACTGTCCTTCCTTCTGGAGGGTGGCTACTTTTGTTCCCCATGGTCCCTGTGTGTGTTGTAAAGTGGCCACCACTCCAAGCTCGGTCCCGTGATGGACTACAATCTCAATGCAAATTAGTAAACTAAACATGAGATTGTAGTCCATCACAGGAGTGAGCTTGGAGCGATTGTTGCCTGTGTGCATGAGGCCATACTGGTGTTGACCGCTACCAGTTATTGTTGGTCTTCAACAAGGCATAGCAAAACCTTGGACATGATTCTAGTGGAAACAATTTTTTTTTATATGAAGTGGTAGATGAAGTTTTAGAGCTAGGCGCCACTTTGTATGATGCTAGGGTGCTAAGAGACCCAGGAAACCAGAAAAATGCTACACTAAACATTGTATATACTCTTTTCACTTACCTCTCTTTGTCCTTTGCCCTTTCCTCCTCTTTTCCACTGCTCCTCCCCTAGTACCTCAATTACTGCTCATCTTCAGGGGAATATACTAGTACAAGGAACCTGTGCTATCTGACCTCAACTACAAGAAAGTAAGCTTCTAATACACATTGCCTTCAATAATGGGAAATTTATCAATTTGGTTGCATCATCAGCATCTTTTAAACTGTCGTATCCCTGATTTCTAGTGCATATAGTGACAGGTTTATTATCCTAGTTTATGCTTCATTCCTAAATGCCTTCATAAGGAGAATTCTCTAAATTGTCTCGGTCTCTAAACTGTCGCAAGCTTGCAGGGAACCTCCTGGATGACAGCTGAATAGTCCCAAAGTGCTCAGGTGACATAAGGGTGTGAAGCTGAATTATCTTTGGGGTACTTTAAGTGCTCAGGAGAATTTCTATAATGTGTGCCAGTTTGGAGATATTTTATTGTCGCAATTGCTGGATGCAAATACCACCCAGTTGAGAAATTATGCGACAAGACCACTTACTAAAAAGACACATAACAGAAATAAAACTTTGCGGTCGTTAACATGACATTTTGGTCTTTGCGCATGCTAATAAATTCCCCCCCTGATTCTTTGTAGAGAGTAGTTGTAGTCCTGAGACACAGGGTACTAGGAAGGAGACATAGGGTAAGTGTCCTTGGTGGCAGGGCCTAGAAACCCCATGACCTTTATAATTTCTCTAAATAATAATGAACACTTCTGATACTTCTCTTTACAATGTACTAATCTGCTTTGACAGCTGTTTTAACGACGGATAAGATTAGGAAAGAAATCACACAACATTTTTATGAATTACAAAGGAAAAGCCCGCGTAAAGCTGAAGGTTGACTTTAGCACCAAGAGGATTTAACAAATTAAACTCTTTTACTATGAATGGATCCCTGTTGTTTAGACATTTTTGAATCTACACCTACCTAAATCATCATTCTTTTGAGGTGTTGCAGCCTCTTCATTGGCTTCATTCGCCATGGATCGAGTGATACGTCCTTTGCGGCGGCCCTGGCTGTTGGCTGTTTTCCTCCCTTTCGATGTCACCGTTTCTTTGTCATCATTCTCTTCCCCAGAAGTGTCTTCATTTTTTTCCCTAAAGAATCCATCAAATAGAATTACATTTTTAAGTCAAGATATAAAGTTTTTAGGAGACAACAGTTTAATTCTATGTTATCTGTGCATGCCAGGTGATTTTTCTCCTCTGTCTTCTTTGCATTGAAAGAAAAAGGTGTTAATTTCCTGCAGAAACACCAGGTCAGCAGGCGAGTACATGAGTCCTTACTGTAGAGCATTTTCTCTATCTTGCATTTATATGGCTCGTGTCATGTTTAGGAAGGGATTACTGGTACCTAGAATTCCCCTCATATGAAAAGCCCCTATCCTATCAGTCACTGCAATAAGCAGAAATGTTTAATCATGCCAAAGCAATCATTAGATGAAGAGATAAAGTCAGCTGAAGATGAACTTGGCCTGGCCACTGCCACCTCCTAAGGCTCCCTATTTAAACCCTAATGTGATGAGCAGTGACCAACAAGTAGGCTTTGGGAACAGAAGGGGACTTTCACAGGAACAGTCTTTATTTGCATATAACTTAAAATGACTATGTCCCTGGATATACTGTGTTTTCCACTGCAAGTAAAAAACAGAAACACTGTAGATTGGAAGTCGACTTTACAAAGCACCTTTACCATGTCCTTGCTTCAAACCCACATTTTACAGCTTCAGTCTTCTGAAGAACACAGAACATTCAGGAATGGGACACACATGACATTATGTCAGCCCCCCAAATTTCAATGTTCAGGGTCTGAGTGGCCAATCACCACGCCTGAGCACGGTTATACTGGGGCAAGGATGGCATAAAGTTAACCTGGGCTTTGCTATGTAAACCAAAGAAACAGGTTTCACTCTAATGCAGACCTCCCTAGCAGCTCAAACATATCTTTTGTTCCCACGTTACTCTGTTCAGCTGCAAAATAAAAGAGCAAAGGTTTGCAATAACCCTTGTTGACCTTAACTTGCAGAAAGTTGAAACTTGGGAGAGGAAATTTCTTTTTAAGCGGCTCTGCCATTGCAGGAGCCTGTGGAAGGTAACAGAACTCACCTTATGTTTTGTTTTTTTGGGAGTAGATTCCCATTTTTTTTATTTTGGCTAGGGTGCCAGAGGGTTATAAACTTCTATATCCCCCAAAGTGGCAATAGATGGGCAGATGTTTCTCCAAGAACAACAGAAAGTGACATATCTGCTCATCCTCAAATAACTCAAGCGTCATAAGGATCTGCGGTGATGGAAGCAGCGTACATGCTGTAAAGGCCATGTTCCCTTTTCCCCACAGGAAAAGGAACAACTTACCTTCGATCACCAAGAGATTTTGTACAATCTCTCCAAACAATAATGGTCACTTCTGATGCTTGGAAAGGGCTCCAACTGACAAGTGATGCTCAAATTGCTTCCATTCCTTACTTTTATCCAACTTTAGTAAACAAAATTGGATATTACTTACTACTACTTTTACTTACTTTGCATTCATTTTTAACATCCCAGAAATAAGATCTTGTGAGTGGACAACATGAATCCTGTGTGATTTCTGTGTGATTTCTGAAATCCCCACCAGCAAGATCCTGCAATAGCACCTAAGCTCGGTCTAAAGACTGGCAATGGAAAGCACATTCATTCATTTCTGTATATTTGTATTAGTGCTCAAGGTCCAGCAGGAGCAAAATCCTCGGGCACAAATGAGATAATGGAAATACCCAAAGTATTCATATACATGTTCACAGCAGTTAACGCTACAGCCTCAGTGCACTAGGTCCTGTAATTGAATCCCACAAAGTATTACATATGAAGTTTCTATGGGTACTTTTTGTTTGCTTGTTTTTTTTGTAGATACTTTGATTTCCTCCCACCACCCAAAAACATACAAGTAGTTTAAAGGGAAGCTGTGCTGAGGCAATATAGCTGCAGCCCTTGCTAACCTTTGTAATGCTAGCTGGTTGTCATGATGATCCGCTAGCTTTAATGCTTTTTGAGGCATTGACCTGGTTCAAGTATGACGATCAAGAGTTCCAAGTTCACTTTCACTGTCCGATCTGCATGCTTTCTCCAGATCAATGACAGGACTGAAGCCAGAGAACGAGTATTCTTAGGAGATCAGCAATGGCAGTTTAAGTCTTAGTTTTATTTTGATAAAAGACATTGAAACTCAGTATAATAAATAGCTATATGACCTTCACACAAAAATGGTAGACCTACTTTGTAAGTTCCTCTTTGTCATTCTCCACATCCTGCTTAAATTCTTCTTTATCAGGTTCCTTTTCTTTTTCATCTTTCTCTTCCTGGGTATTACGGGGCATCTGCTGCTAAAGAAAGAACAGTCAATGTTAACATACATTATTACTGGTTTCACTTTTTAACGAATAATAAAGCGGAAAGGTCTTAAATGATGTAAGCACAGGGTCTTCTCAATTGCAGAATACTCCCTATAAATTGCTACATGACAGTTATGTGGTTCATGGAAAGAAACCATTTCTATCAGTATTCTGACACATTCCATTAGAAAAAAAGACTTTGAAGGAGGAGTGGCCAAATTAATCTTATTTAGAAGGTATACTGCAATGCAAGTAGATCTATAGAGAATAACAAATTTCAGGAAACAATACTATTGTAATTTATGACCTGCTGATTCTATTCAAATTTGCATCCATAATTTCAAGTGAATACCAATGTTCTATATTTAAAGTGAATCTAAACCCACAAAATGTAATATATTGCGGCTTACCAGTCCTTAGATGTGGTGGCTGCACAAGTTTTCTTTTTTTAAGATTCTTTCCTAAATTTTCACCTGCCAATGCTGCCAGTAACACATTTCCTGTCCAAGGGTGACAATACTAAGACACTACTAGGTGTATCTTTGGGAAATCAGCTGTGTCACCTTAGGACAGGACTACAAAACACCTCTACCTTTCTGCTCATCAAAACAGAAGGGATAGGCATTCTGTAATGTACAGAGAGAACTGGTAACAATGTTGGTTGATAACAGTCAGCAGAGGCAAAAGAAGAAAGGAAGTTATCAGCTGGTGGAACAGATATTAAAAAATCTTACAATTGTATATTTAAAATTGTATGTAAACCCTAACAAATGAACTTTTGCTTGCCTTTGGTCAGTTAAATATACCATTGAAAACATTTTGTTGGTTCAATAAGCGATAAACGAGAACAGAAGAGAGGAAGGTATTGTAGAGTGCTGTTCTAAGGTGACAACAATGCTTCTCCGTAGATACATGCATGGCGAGTGAGTGCTGTCACCCTAAGACAGGGAAGTGTGATACTGTCAGGATCACCAGGTAAAAATAAAGGGAAATAAATCTGAAATGATAGAACTACTGCAGCCACTGCATCTAAGGAATGGCAACACTTTAACAGACCAAAAGGGAGCAAATGAGAGTAGTTCATTGTTGAGTTAACATACACTTTAACCACTGTAGCCATACACTTAAGTGAACAACAGCACTGACTGGACCACCAAAACTGCCAATGCATGGTCACATTTACTATCATTTATTTACATTTGGTAAGATGGGTGAATTAAATCCCAATACCCACTTTTGTATTTTAAAGAATTAAATGTTTTAAAAAGGTTTTAATTCATCTTGTGTGTGTTGCTAGAACGCTTAGTGATAATCTGTCATCAGGAAGAAACACATAACCCACTAAAGACAGCATGACATCATTGTGGAATTTGTCTGGAACAGACGCCATGCAATTCCAGTGTTCATCAGAACAGCTGTGGAAGTCATTACATTGCCTAAGCCATATAAACCAACACAGGTTGGGATGTGGTATACAAACAAGAACAGTCTGAAAGAATAAAAATCATTTATATGTGCTTTGTGGTTAATATATAAATGCACTCAGCCAACTATAGACACAGTCATATACCTAGAGAGTATACAGGACAAAGGACTTGATACCCAGCTGTGCATTAATAACACCATTTAAAAAACAACTGTACCATACACAGTGTAAAAGACATCAAACTGAATTTTAGCCACTGGCATGTCTGTGATCAGCCATGCTTGATAATCACTGCTATGGATTTTCACTCGAGAGTTTATCTGCAAATGTTTGGTATACAAAATATCCCATATCACAGAAGCAAAGCTAGCAGCAAGTTATTCCCAAATTCTACTAATGGGTAGTTGCTCTGCCCAAAGATTCAGTCAAACTCAGGCAGCTTATGCTGTGCTGTCTCTAAGCAGCCCAATAGGTATGCTGATAATATCCAATTCCAGGCTTTATAGCAATACATATACTGGGGGCTGTACACTAGCACTGAATAATCCAAAATTAAAAGGCTTATTGTAGCACGCATAGGATTAGCCTCTGCAGGAGTCCTTAGTAGGTGCAGAACAAAGTTTGTGTGGTATAGGAAGTAATTCAACAATTATTATAGCAAAATCATGGCAAATCTGTTAAAGGAGAACTATGAGGTGAGTGATTTTCGCTCAACCTCATAGTTCGAGCCGATGTGTGACAATGAGACTGTCACACTTCGACTCAATAGATCGGGAACTGAGTGTATGCATACCGCTCGCTCACTTCTCGATCATCTCCCTGCAGAGAGCCGTGGGCGGGTACAGCTGGCTCTGCCTCTAGATAGGCAGAGCCAGCTGTCACTCATGCAGCTGGGTGGGATCTGTCCCGGCTGCTGCAGTCTCAGTATACCGCGAGCTGTAGCTCGCGATATACTGAGCTTTGGGTCACGGGAAGACGCTAGTTTATGTCCTCCCGTGACCCTGAGGAGCACTATGGGGGAAAACACTTACCCCATAGTTCTCCTTTAACCATGAATATATTTGTAGATAAGAGTTGAAGTTTAACTATGGGCAAAAATCACAAATGGCACACATCCGTTTTTGGGTTTCTCCTTTGTAACACTGTTTTATTTCCTATTGGTTTCTGTCAGTAAATTTACTTAATCAATTCCTTTAACAGACAAAGCTGTTCAACGAAAGTCTCAGTTAGGGCGTATTCACATTCATTTGGATGGGCTGTCTCGGGCCCCTTCACACAGGGGGCGTCTATTCCAATCAGCAGGTGATCAGTGCCAAGTTTCCCTGCTGATCAGGGCAGTATAGAACTGATGTCGCTTTTGTGTCCATTCATGTTTTCGTCTATCTTGCAAGAACAAAACTGCACCAACTGGACCCATGTTAGGTCTATGGGCAGTCAGATGTCTGTTTACTTCTGATTACCTCTGATCAGTCCTGTTAAAGCAGAACTGTGTTCCATTTTTTTTTTTTCAGACCTAGATGGACTCAGAGGTCAGTACGTTTTCGGATGATAACCCTGCAAACCAGGGTTCAGCTCAAGCCGAATGAGCAAGAGGGAAGAATCATTTCTCATCAGTTGCCCTATCCAAAGATTTAGTCAAACTCAGGCAGCTTATGCTATGCTGTCTCTAAGCAGCCCACAGTGCTCTGGAAATCGTTGATCATATATAACATTTTGTAAACATAGATCGTCAATATATAGTTTAAAAAAAAAAACAACATAAAACAACAGTTGTTAGGCCCCATTCACACCTATGCGTATTGTAATATGCGCGTCTGTCGCGCGACCGTCACGCGTTTTTTTCCCGCGATTCGCGGTAAAAAAGTCGCGCGACCGTCGCGCGATTCCAAAGGCTACTTGGCAGTATACAAATGGAAAACGCCCTACAAAACGGACCAATACGCAGCAAAAAACGCTCCGGGACCTTTTCATGCGTGGGCCGTTTTGTAGTGCGTTCGGGACGGGCGGAAATACAGACAGGTGGGAACGATACCATTGACTACAATGCTATTTATTTTTTTGACCGTTTTGTAGAGCGTTCATCGAGCGTAGGACGCGCTACAAAACGGTCAGGTGTGAATGGGGCCTTAGATGTGGAAACTAAAACAAATCTGGAAAAAACCTTATGAACAAAATCTAACATTAAAACGAACCAAAATCAGTATGGTTTTCATTTAAGTGTACTACATAGTGTTCTCCATAATGATACTCCCAGCCTGCTTTTAAAAACAAAGCATGTCCCTGAAGGCTCCACATGCGATGGTCATTATTTTCTATGGTACTCTATGTGCCAGTCTTTTTAAAGAGGGCTTGGAAATATGAACCGAGGAACACTGTGCCAAACTGGGCAGGCTTGGAGTACTGGGAAAAAGGATCACTACAGTTAAGTGGATGCCAGACTAGTAAAGCAAGGATATGGATGATGCCCTGGAATCAGCACTTTCAAAAACAGGTCAGCAATGGCAGCTCCCCGACAGTTCAATTTTAACTTATCAGGCTGCTTAACATTGATATTTCAGCTTTTGTTATATACAGAAGCGTTAAAGAATACGTTCATTTTCAGAGAAAGTGCACTTATTCTTTTTGCCCCCCTCCCCCTGACCTAGCAGATCCCATCCTCCACCACCAATGCATACTTACTGAGATCCAGGATCACCTGTGTTTGTCCCCCCCCCCTCGAACTCCCCTTTCTGCTGGCTGCATCTACATAGTAGAGCCCCATAGACTTCTATGGGCTAGTCTACCTCCATCTCCCAGCCCAAGAATGGAGTAGGGAATGGTTAAAACCCCTGTCAGCCGAGGAGTGTAACCTTCTCCGCTTCTATATCCCCTTTTTTTTGTCTGTTATTGTTTTGTTTATGTGGATATTTCCTATGTAAACATGTCTATTGTAATTTGTATTGAAAGTTGAAATACCTTCATAAAATCAGATTGAACCAAAACCCCTGTCAGGCTTTTGACACCTGTGTCCTATTGGAACAATTTCCTGTAACTTTCTGTCTTTCAGACACAACAAAAAGAAGGAAATCCTCTCTAAAGGTGCCCATACACCTGCCGATTATCGTACGATAATCGCGGGTGATCTCGTGATCGTACGATAATCGGCAGGTGTATGGAAGGCTGTTTCTACTGTACAGTCGAACGTCTTTTGTCTCCCGAGCAGGCTTGAAAAGCTGACGAGAATCGTACGATTTTCGGCGGGTTGGTGGCGTTCTCGGGAGACAAATACCGCACGGGCCGTGGTGCGCAAGCGCACACTGCCTGTGCGGCATTTGAATCATCGGAAGCCCTCCCCTCAGCGGGGCGGGTTTGCGATGATCGCAAGTACCATCTGCCTGTCCAAGATGGGCAGATCGTACGAGCTTTTAATTACTTTACAACCATCGCACGATGAAAGTCTTGCGATGGTTATAAAGTGTATGGCCAGCTTTAGACAGTTTTTCCCTATTAAAGTATCCCTATTAAAAGATTTTGCCTCTATTTCTGCACACCTACTGTGGTCATTATTATTATGAGTTATTATGAGTCAGCATCTGTGAGTCAGATGCTGACTCACCTCCACTTTTAATTAATAGTAAGCATATTGCATCCGAAATGACATTTTGACCTTTTAATGTGGCCAGTGCACAAGCCACCAGTGATTCCCAGAGTCCATTAAAGCCATGGTATATTTCTTACCATAATTCACAGAAAGGGCATTTATCACTGTTATTCTGGGATATTAGTACAGCTAACACAAATAAGCGGAGTGTCCTTTTTAAGCCTTTGGCATGTACTCCTCATCCACAGCATACTACAATGATGACTGTGGGATGAGTAAAGATGCTGTTATCCATCGTGTAACAAGCTGGAAATGTTATCACTGACAGAGGAACTCTATGAATGAGCGTAGGAGTCAGAGAGGGAGCTCGCCACAGGATGTGTCAACCATCTGTCAATTAGGCTGCTTGTAATGATCTTAATTGACACTCAGTATTCTTGAAGTTTAGAAAAGAAATATCCAGTTCTGCTTTCTCAGGATGCAATATCATTAAGTGAATTCACACCATAAACAATATACTCTGACTATGCAAAAAAACACAACCATTTTAATGTTCATAAAATATAGTTTCATCTGAAGCATGGAAGTGAAAACTAATTAAAAATAGAAAAAAAAAAACTTTACTTTGCAGTGGAAACCCCTCTGTATTCTAAAGGTGCCCACACACCTTGCGATAATCGTACGATAATCGTGGGATATCCTGCGATCGTACGATTATCGTAAGATGCGTGGAAGGCGTGCGACCTCTACTAATGTAAGGTCGCACGACTTTTATCTTAGAAACATGTTCGAAAACCAGCCGAACATCGTACGATTTTCGGCGGGTGTGTAGCATGTTCGCAAGATAAAAGCCGGACGGGCCGGTGTGCGCAAGCGCACACTGCCCGTTCGGCTTTGCGGTCATCGGAAGCCCGCCCCTCAGCGGGGCGGGGTTGCGATCATCGCAAGTACGATCTGCCTGTCCAAGATAGGGAGATCGTACGTTTTTTTAATTACCTTACAACCACCGCAAGACAAAAGTCTTGCGATGATTGTAAGGTGTGTGCCCAGCATTAAGGTGCCCATACACTTTACAACCCTCGCAAGACTTTTGTCTTGCGAGGGTTGTAAAGTAATTAAAAAAACGTACCATCTGCCTATCTTGGACAGGCAGATCATACTTGCGATCATCGCAAGCCCGCCCCCCTGAGGGGCGGGCTTCCGATGACTGCAATGCTGAACGGGCAGTGTGCGCACTGGCCCGTTCGGCAGTTATCTCTCGAGCATGATTTCCAACCAGCCGAGAATCGTACGATTCCCGGTGGGTTTTCAAACATGCTCGAAATACAAAAGTCGTGCGACCGTACAGTAGGAACGGTCGCACGCCTTCCATACACTGCACGATTCTCGTACGATCGTGGGATTACCCGCGATTCTCGTACGAGACTCGTGCAGTGTATGGGCACCTTTAGGCTTCATTCACAACTGAGAGGCTGTCCACGCGTATTCCGCTGTATGGATACACTTGGATCCACTCTACAAAGGGAATTCAATGCACTTCAATGTGCACTGTTCAGACCATTGCAGGGGTCAAGCGGTACAAAACCGCACAGCCCCCAAAATAGTCCGAGCACGATAATTCAGTGGATTCCGCTCATTCGCAGGTGTTTAATCGCTGCAAACGAGTGGCATCCGTGCGGATTTTAAAATAATAGCGTTTTCGGTCCGTGCGAAAAACCGTGCAGGAACCGCAAACGCTATGTGTGAATGCAGCCTAAGGGTAAAAGCTGAACACCTGAATAAGCAAATATCTAAATGCAAGAGGAATATTTATACTTGAATCTTCCTGCGCTTTGTGTATTTCTTGCAGATCTGTACTGTAATCCAGTGCAAAACTTTTCCTCTGTGCAGAAGCTTCCTGTGTAAAGACCAGTCGCTGGTGCTCTCTCTATTTGTGCAGGGTGGTTGGTCTTGTATCCTCCCTCTCTAGGTTTGTGCAAGCAAACTGTAGTAGGAAGAGCTGCTGGTTACCTCCCAAATCTCTGCTCAGGTTATGTAACACACAGTGATAATGTCATTTTACAAGGTAATACCTGAGTTTGGTGGTGTGCACACAAAGTGGATTTATATCCATTGTTGCTATTGAGGAATATATTTCAATTAAAGATTTTGTGCCCGGAGTTCAGTTATCTGCTCATGTTGCCTATGGGATGATAAATAAGGTAATATATTTATCTTATTTATGTGGCAGCCAGCCCTGTTCCCCGCTGTCTGACATCATAGGTTGTGGGTGGGCACTTGGTGAGTTTACATTTGCTGGTTCACTGCTGGTCCTTCAATGTGCAGCATGATGCCAAAGAGCTGCAACGGGGTTCGGCAGTAAAGAGAATCGATTTTGGGGGACAGAGGAAGCCTGCGAGAGTGAGGAATAAGGTAAGTACCCCATTCATCATCCCCTAGGCAGAATAAGCAGTTAAAGCTTGCAGCGCGGTGGGGGAGCCAGTGCAAGGGTAGCTTTCTTTTCTCCTTGGAGTTTAACTTTAAGCCTACTAACCATTAGCATTGGGTTGCGAGTATAAACAGCCATTCCTTAATTATGTGTTTAGGTACATTAAGTAATGATTAAATAATTATACACACAGCATAGATATAAGTAATGCACATTATTGTATGCTACAATGTAAAGTGGGATGGTACTGACCCTTAAAACAATGTAGTGTCTGGACAGATGAGGGCTAAACAATTGTCTATGTCACCGTCTATACAATGGTGTATAGTTTATCCTGGAATGCAGGGGCATATGGGCGAATATTACCAAGGTACATTCATAGTGTAGCACTCCACCTACAGGGTGCTATTAAATGTAGTGTTTTCAGATTGTATGCAGTCTGATGCTGATTTGTAGTCTATGTTAATTTGGTTTCCCCTAATTAATTTGTCATCGTTTGCATCTGTCGGCTGCTGGCTGTACCCTGGCCACAGAGCAGAACAACCAATGAGAGATTACTATGAGTAGATATCCCTCTATAGGCAATCAATGTGAGGTTAATGGTCAGTGGGGCATGCTGGGGAGCAGATAAATACTTGGGATGGACCATGTAAGCTCTCTCTTCCTCCCCCGGATCCTGCCTGTGGGGAGGCTGGTATGGACTGTCTGAGATGGCTAGGCCTAAAGCCTGGGGGACTAGCCGTGTGCTTATACTGGAGCCTGAGTCTGGAGACCCAGTGGTAACTACTGAAGACAAGGATGAACACGACTGGTGATTTCTACGTCAAGTACTGCTGTGCCAGGTGTTCTTCATGCTGTGAATGGAGACAGCGACCACACTCTGCCATCTGAGGCTCCATTCACACAGGAGCGTACGGCTGAATACGCACAGAGCCACTCTAAATATAAAAAACAATGCACTTTAATGTGCATTGTTCAGACTTTTGCAGTGGACGTGCGGTACGAAATCGTGCGGCCCGCAAAGTAGTCCAAGCACGATTTTTTGACAGATTCCGCATGTTCGCGGCTATAATAATAGCTGTAAACAAAGGGAATCCGTGCAGATAAAAGATTTTAGCGGGCCGCGTGGAAAACACAAACGCTATATGTGAATGGAGCCTAATGGAGTTTACATCTGCTTGGATGATCCTAACCCTCAACTCCTCTCCCTGAAGTTCTACAATAAAGTTCTCAGCATCATATCTACAGTCCGGACATCACTTTAATCGATCATTTTAGGGGGCGGAAGCGCTGATGGGCAAAGTGAGTGAAACTATTCCTAGACAAGAATATTACTGAGTTGCAATAACCCATAGCAACCGACCCTAGAGTAAAAGTGTGCTGTGAATCCATCATAGAGATTTCTTACAGAGAAAACATAGGGAGACCCGTTAGTTGTATTACTGTAGATCACCCTTTGGAGCCAGCAGTAGTGTTATCCTGCATTGGGTATCACTGACCGAAAAAAGGGTGACGTTACAGTAGTTAAAAAGCAATGCCAGTCAACTGATAAAAACATTCAGTGAGCTAGTATTGCGACCCCTCCCCCCAATCATTGGATTCAGGTGTTCCAATCACCTCCATGGTCACAGATGTATAAAATCGAGCACCCAGGCATGCAGACGCTTCTACAAACATTTGTTAAAGATGTGCCGCTCTCAGGAGCTCAGAGAATTCATGCATGATACCGCGATAGGTTGCCACCTGTGCAATAAGTCCATCTGTGAGATTTCCTTGCTACTAAATATTCCACAGTCAACTGTTAATGGTATTATAACAAAGTGGAAGCAACTGGGAACAACAGCAACTCAGCCACAAAGTGGTAGGCCACATAAAATGACAGAAAGGGGTCAGCACATGCTGAAGCACACAGCGCGCAGAAGTCGCCAACTGTCTGCGGAGTCAATAGCTACAGACCTCCAAACTTCATGTGACCTTCAGATTGGCACAACAACAGTGCATAGAGAGCTTCATGGAATGGGTTTCCATGGCCGAGCAGCTGCATCCAAGCCTTACATCACCAAGTGCAATGCAAAGTGTCGGATGCAGTGGTGTAAAGCATTCCGCCACTGGACTCTAGGGAAGTGGAGACGTGTTCTCTGGAGTGACAAATCACGCTTCTCTGTCTGGTAATCCGATGGACGTGTCTGGGTTTGGCGGTTGCCAGGTGAGCGGTACTTGCCTTGCCTGAGGAGGGATTATGGTGTGGGGTTGTTTTTCAGGGGTTGGGCTTGAACCCTTAGTTCCAGTGAAGGTAATTCTTAAGGCATCAGCATACCAAGACATTTTGGATAATTTCATGCTCCCAACTTTGTGGCAACAGTTTGGGGATGGCCCCTTCCTGTTCCAACATGACTGTGCACCAGTGCACAAAGCAAGGTCCATAAAGACATGAATGAGGGAGTTTGGGGTGGAGGAACTTGACTGGTCTGCACAGAGTCCTGACCTCAACCTGATACAACACCTTTGGGATGAATTAGAGCGCAGACTGCGAGCCAGGCCTTCTCGTCCAACATCAGTACCTGACCTCACACATGCGCTTCTGGAAGAATGGTCAAACATTCCCATAGACACACTCCTAAACCTTGTGGACGTCTTCCCAGAAGAGTTGAAGCTGTTATAGCTGCAAAGGGTGGGCCAACTCAATATTGATCCCTACGGACTAAGACTGGGATGCCATTAAA
>NW_017306281.1:3406331-3466304 GCF_000935625.1 Nanorana parkeri
ATATATATATATAACAAAGGGGTTTTGTTTTTTACATTGAACAGGGGTACAGTTTTATAGTATACTGTTAAACTTTGACAGAGAGACAGACGTAATCCTAGGTCTGTTCTAGTCTGCATAGAATAGAAATAATAGTTCACTTTCCAAAGGTCTGAATCACGTTTTTTTTATCCCCGGCTGCGATTCCAGAAACACAACGCAGTTCGCTGCCAAGTGTGAAATGTCAGAAGAACTATGTTGGGTGTGTTTCCTGGAGAACTTGTGTCATTATGAGGCTGCAACTGAGGTGTTCATTGATGAAACCTCATGAACGCATGATATCATGTCTATAAACGTCTGACGAAGTTTACACAGCCACATCAAGTCATCATTATGGTTTATTATAGCCACCATTAAGTGCTTCCCCTGTTAAGTGTAAAATTAACCTGTATACACAGGGACAGGGATGAATATGACATGCGGTGACAGGGGATGAGAATGTCTACATCCATCATAGCTGCCCACACATGCTACAATCAGATTGAGTCATGAAGTTTGAATTCTACTTCCCAGAAATCTTAAGACATATGCATCTTACACATATGATCACATGCCAGTGGAAAAGGATATTTGTGATCAGTTTTGGAAACATTTTAATTAGAAACAGCAGTGTGCCTAACTGTACAATTATACAGGATTACTGTGGCCAAACTGTGTGCTCTGGTAGTCTTAAAATCTTTTAGATCCATTTATCTTTTGGCGCTGTCAGACTTGACACAATGTAAAACATCACACAACTAAAACCAGAGTAGACCGGGTGCCCCTCACTTGGTGGCACACTCTGACATCACCAGTCTAGAACACAAAGCAGCTGCTCACCTTTGCTCTAGTTGTGCTCACAAAGGGAGAGAGGAAAGACACGCTGCGGGGACTGACCTCCTGAGCGGCTGGCCTGGCACACCGACTTCCATGGCTCTCCCCTTTAATGCCCCTCCCTTTACATGGCCCATGTTATTTCCCCCGAGAGGAGGGGGCGGCACACAGGCTGGCATGACGTGAAAGGAAAAGTACACTTGAGCCACGGGCAAAGTGCAGCTTCCCCACTGGAGACCCTCCAACGTGTGTGTGTGTGTGTGTTTACAAGCGTCCCCCTCCTCCCCGCCTGTCACTTCCCTCTCCTCCAGCGTCTGGGCTGGTTATAATTAGCACTGAAGTAACGTGAAAAAGGAGTCTGGAGAGCTGGGCACTGCGGCTGCCAGGGAGACACAATCTTGTAGTTCCCCGACCCTGGAATTAGGCTACAATACAGCGTTCTCAACCTACAGAGAGTGGGAAGGAAGGAACGGATCCGGTGACAAAGGCAGAAAAAATAGAGAAGCACAATAAATCTAACAAGAGAAATGAAAAGATCCGAGCTTTAGATGAAGCGGCACATGACATGTACTGTAATGTAGTTCCCCTTCAGCTTTGACTACATGATAAAATGTAACAGACATAGAAACAAAGGTGCTTTCAGTTCATGCAGTCACAATGACAAATCAGTGTAAGTCATAAAGTCCCCCCAATCCAGCCAGCCAGTACTTACTGCCAATGAGATCCAGCTTCCTCAGCTGTACGCTTCCATAGTGGGCCCCCGGCTCCACAGCTCCCAGTCGTCTGCCTCCCCCCACACTCTCCAGCAGCAGACAGCTAGAGCCCCGAGCTGGGAGCAGCACATCTCAGTCTCCACACTTCCTGGCCATTTGCATAGTTAAGCCCTCAACTAACCACAACATTCCTGCTGTGATTTTGCAATATACTGGAATAACTCGAGCTGGCTTTGTGATTCATCTGCTTAGAATAATACGTGTGCTGCACATACAAAAACATTATTTAAATGCACACGCACTCGGTCCTGGCAAGCCGCTACTACACACTCTGTATTGTATACAAAAAAACAATTCTCTTAGTAGAAGAAGTGCCATCGTAGTAGCTGGAAATGTACTAAGCCACCTGTATAATGTAATAGCAGGCATCTCCAGACATCTGCACAAACCTGTGTTATCTTCCAGGGTATTGTGGGAGCCCCAAAACACAGGGTGGCCTTATTAGCACCACACAACAGGTCAGTGTAACAAAAAGTCTGTGTGGGTCCCCTTTGTGGAGTTCCCCCCTCTCTATTTGTCCTCCTAACCACTGTCACCACAAATGAAGTGAGGGGGAAATCACTGGAAAAGGAATTCTTACAATGGTGACACTTGTTGCAGTGACAACAGTCAAAGAAAGGATGTCCCTAAAGCTGCGTATACAGTATTAATGTTTTTACGCTCAGCTTTTTTCCTGAACGAAAAAAGAAATCTAACAGATTCCTCCAGCCATAAACAGTTTCTGCATCTGATTGGATGCAGGTACTCTTTGTCCGGCAACTTTCCACACGGCTGCTTCGATTTTTCAATCGAAGTATGACGGACAGGAGGTGGCAGACAGAGCCACCCGCTAAGCGTTTTTTGGCCGGTTCATCAACTTTGGAGAGATTTCCTGTTGTGTCATCAGGACAGGGAATGAAGTTTCCCCTTCAGATATTCTTTCACTATGTAACCCTGTCTGGTGTCACAAAGCCTTTCGCTGGAAAGCATCCTCTTAGTGCAAGTTATGTAAAGAAGAGTCACTGGCACACCTACTGTGATAAAACGTCGACCTTTAGTGACGCAAATCAAACATATCACAAAGCAAATTACGTTTTCGGACCGCAAAGGGTCCCCTCATCAGGCAAAAAATGTCATATTGAGTGAAGAACAGAACAGACATAAATACACCAGGGTAAAACAGATCACTCTCCCAACCCCGATGACGTCATGATGTCCTATTCCCGCCATAACTTGAAATAAATAACAGAATTATACAGCACAAGGAATGCATAAATATATAATTGTACGAACAGTAACATGCACTATACATCATTTCAACAAGAAGATCCAGAGTAGTAGGTAATACATCACTAACCCAAATAATAAAAAGATTAAAAAACTAACCCAAATGATAAGCCCAAAAGCACATGCAAGCCATGGCCCATCCATTCCTGTAGGTGAGCCGTATTCCAACCATCCTGTGTAATAAGGATAAACCTTGAGAATGAATGGTGCCACGGTGTGTACACTAAAAAAAACAAGCTTGCATCCTTGTCCTGTAAGGTATGCTTACTGCTTATTCAGACTATTTTAATACAGGTAGCCCTCGGTGTGCGCCGGTTCCGTTTGTGACGTTTCAAAATAGCGCCCCTTTTCGGTGGTCACATGACCGCTATTGAAACAACAGCTCCATGTAGCGTATCCTTCCTCTGCAGACCTCAGCTGCAGAAGAATACGCAGGGGAACTCTATAGAACTGCAAGTGGCTAGATTACTAACAGTACAGTGCAGAGTTTCTGGTGGCTGGATCGAGGCACAGGTGGAGGATCGGGAAGGGCCACGCAATAAAAAAAAAAAAAACTGTGGAAACCTACAGAGGGACACTTGGAGGTATGGTGGTGCACACATGGAGATGCGCTGGTGGCACAGGGATACACATGGAGATATACACAGACACATGGAGACACGCTGGAGGCACAGGGGGGATAAGCTTGGAGCTACAGAAGAGCATAGGGGTACACTTGGACATACGGAGGAGCACAGGGGTACACTTGGAGATATGGAGGAGCACAGGGGTACACTTGGACATACGGAGGAGCACAGGGGTACACTTGGACATACGGAGGAGCACAGGGGTACACTTGGACATACGGAGGAGCACAGGGGTACACTTGGACATACGGAGGAGCACAGGGGTACACTTGGACATACGGAGGAGCACAGGGGTACACTTGGACATACGGAGGAGCACAGGGGTACACTTGGACATACGGAGGAGCACAGGGGTACACTTGGAGATATGGCACACAGAAGTTCATTTGGAGATATGGAGGCACATAGAGCCAAGCTAGGGGCACAGGGATACCCTTTGAGCATTCCTAACATTCATTTCAAAGCTTTAAATCTAGTGTATTATGTCACTTATGTCATTTTTGACAGAGGCCTGGAACCTAACTCCCTGACTTTCCATTGCCTTACGTTATATACCGAGTTTCAATTTACATGGGTTTCTATTTGCAACCGCTACTTCTGGAACCTAACCCTGGCTTAAATCAAGGGCTATCTGTACTTTACTTTAGGTTTATAGCAATTCTTCAAGCAAACGTTGAGTCAGACTGGACACCTTAGAGAACCAAATAAGCAGCACCAATCCAGAAATATCACTCTACCCCCAGTAATATATAGGGAGGGATGGGACACAAGCTATGTTATTTGCAATGAAGAGCTGCTCATTCGGAGGCTGGACATGCTTGGGAATAAGCTATAAAAGGCAGCTGATGATGTAACTGAAGTGCATCATGCAGAAAATGTTTGCGTAGCAGAGGAAGCAAGTGACAGCCCTTCAAGTAAAAGAAAATGCTCCTGTGTTATAATACTGTGGGGGGAATTAATAAAAAGTGTCTGAGACAAGTTCTATCTCGACTTGTGCGGCTGCTGACAGCAACCAATCAGCTCCTCTTTCATTTTTTCCCACACAGCTCAGAATATAAAACCTAATCACCAGGTTAAGGGTTTGAGTGCCGCTACAATTCATTCATGACATTTAACTGTATGTAGGTCTCCTCCGTAACTTTAGACTTTCATAACTTCCATACACTTCTAGAAGTTTAATCGTAAATATAAAATAGGGAGTGTTTGGCTATTATTAAGAAGATCACAGAGTATTATGTTAAAATGTAACTCTTTTTTCCCCCACAGAGACATCTTTGTTGACACCTGAAAAGCTACGCGATTCACAGCTCAGAAACTGACAGTTGCCAAGTACATACACCATTCCAGCAGTATTTGGACTACAGATCATTTTCCACAGACATTTTTAGACTGGATGGTCACACACTTCTTGTTCACTGCTCATTTCCAACTGTTAATAGTTAAAGGAGAATTATGAAGATAGTGAAATACACTCATCCCCATAATCAGAGCCGGCATGTGACACTGCAGCTGTCACGCGTCAGTTCTATTGATCAGGAACTGAGCGATCACATACCGCTTTTTGCTGAGTTTCCAATCTTCTCCCTGCAGAGAGCGGTGACTGTCAGTCACCGCTCTCTGCAGGGATTCCCCCCTCCCCAGCGCTGAATGGAGGGACAGAAAGGAGAGGGGGCAGGCACAGCTGGCTCTGGCTCTAGAGAGGCAGGGTCTTTATTGGGATCTTTCCTAGCCGCAGCACAGTCCTGCGCTATCAGCATATAGCACGCAATAGCCCGCTATATGCTGAGTTTTGGGTCAGAGGAGGACATAGTAAATGTCCTCCTGTGACCTTACAGATACATATGGCCAAAAAAGGTTGGGCCATAGTTCTCTTTTAATAGATAATAGTGAGAGTATGTAAATAAACATTAAACGTCATCACATCTGTCAGAAAGGTAACACATTTAACCCCTTGCTGTCCGGGGCACTTTCTTACTATTTGCGCACACATGATAAAATATAGATTTTTGGCTAGAAAACAGCTCCAGACCCCCAAACAATGATATATTGTCTGAAAGCAGAGGCCCTGTAGAATAAAAAAAATGCTAGTTGCAATTTTTTATGTTTCACGATATTTGCGCAAATGTTTATCAAACCAATATTTTTAGGATAAAATAAACTAAATTAAAATCTAGTGCACAGAAACAGAATATAATGCCCAATTTTTGGTAAAATATGGAAGATGGGGTCATGCCGGTTATTTAGATACCAAACATGTCAAAATTGCGTTCGCCCGTGAAGCCGCAAAAAACTTCAATACCCAAAATTTCCCATAGGGAACACTTGAAATGCTTGAACCGCTCATCGGTTTAGTGCTAACAGTGATTGACAGCGCTAGAATTATTGCTCTCACTCCGACGTTCGCGGCGATATTTACCATGTATAGCGCAATTGTCGTTTTCGCACGTAGGCGCACCGACGTGTGTATGTGTGTACATGTGGGGGGGCAGGGGACTTTAAAATATTTTTTTCGCATAATTTTTTTTCCTTATATGTTACATACATTTTTAAACAGTTCTTTTTTTACACTAACCTTACTGCTATCACATAGGGGGGCTAATAAGCCCCCTATGTAATAGCAGATAGGGTGTAACAGGTCCTCTTTATGGAGACATCTGGGATCTATCAGACCCCTAATATCACCTAGGGACCACTAAGAAACTGAGGAAGAAGAGATCTGCTTCCTCAGCTTCTTCTCCTGGCTCTAAGAGCCGGAGAATGTAAATAGTGACACCAGAAGTGATGTAATACACATCACTTCTGGGTCCAGTGATCAGAGGAGAGATCAGCGGCTGGAGGCCACTGAATCTGCTGCTGCAGCCATGTTCTTGTTTTAACCACTTCTGCAGGCCGACGTATATATACATATTGCGGCCCAGAAGTGGTTAACCATTACTACAATAAAAGATTTCCCTATACCAATATGTATGTGACAACGATATATTCTATATATAAAAACACTACTAGATTTCCTATATAACACGACCTCAGAACACATCATGCAAAAAGCTTTGCTTTTGCTCTAAAAACACATTCAAGGGAACCCATGGGCTCACCGTACCTTGTAAGATGTTCCTAGATCAACAAAACAGACACCAGGGATCTCCAAAACCACAGAGCTCTTCTCTCAACCTCACTGAATCATCTTGTCTTCCAGTTGGCTAGTGAGGCCACTTATAGGAAAGCTGGTAGCTGAGAGGAACTCACGGGTTGATAAAGCTGTGTGTTTGATGTCTGCCTAATAAAATGCCAGGGTTTTGGGAATCCCCAAGTGCTCCAATGATAAATGAAGCCCATAAAAGGTGGCTGCTTTCTAGATTTGGGGTCCACTTACAAGGAAGCCAGGGTTCACAGGACAACTATAAGGTATCTGTACATATAAAGGTTCCCAATCTCCAATACTTGCTGTCTCAACAGATTTGGGTAAAACAAACTGGGACAATATGGTTTTAGGACAAAAACAATATACCACTTGTGGAGAAGAAAAACATGTTGCTAGGAAATCTCTATGGCTCATGGTCAGTTGAGTGGTAGGCCTGGCACTAAAGTGCACAGTCTATGCCAGTGGTATGCAAACTCCATCCCTCAGCTATGGTGAAATTACAAATCCCATCATGCATCTGGGTGTCATGCACGTGGCTGTCAGTGCCTTGCAATGCCTAATGGGATTTGTAGTTGCACCACAGCTGGAGGGCCGGAGTCTACCAACTCCTGGTCTACAGTGTGCATGTAGGATATGTGTGCACAGAAAACAAATATTTACTCTAAGCCAGCCTTCCATTTAATATACATGACTATCTTAACTCCTAAATGGCTAGACTATACTAGAGAAGGTAGAGTGAATGTAAATCAATACCAAGCAAACTCCTGAGGGCAGTGATTTACTCGCAGATCATTCTGACCTTGGCATATTACTTCATCTAATCTTATTTCTAAAAGCCAGTGCACAGAACACCTTATAACCTGTGGAGAGAGGAAATTCATTTTATTATCTTCAGGGAATGACAAAAGTACCAATGTTTTTTTTGTTTGTGTCCTCAAAATTTTTTTCTATCAAATCTTTAGGCCTTGTTCACACCAAATGCAGACCAGATCCGGTCAGGTTTCTGCACACGCAGTGCAGTGGGTTGTGCCGCGTTTTAGACGCGTCTTGGATGCGTTTTTGATGCGTTTAGGGCCGGTTTTGGTTAAAAAAAAGTTTAACATGGGCTTTCAGGCACTTGCATGCGTTTTTGATGCGTTTTTGCGTTTTAGATGCGTTCCAGACCAGATCCAGAGCAGGTAAAATAGGGCTTGCCGCATTTTTTTCATCCGGTCTGGATCTGGTCTGGATCCGCACGCTGCGATCCATAGGAATACATTGGACGCAGTTTTGATCCGGTCTGCACCTGCTCTGGTCCGGATCTGCTCCGCGCTTGGTGTGAACAAGCCCTTATGATCAGTTTCTTGTAAGGACTACTAAACACCAAGGCCTCACAGTTTGAAATGTCTGAGACTAGAACTCCCTGTACTGTGCACATTAACTAACCAGATTCCCTTTCATTCTACTAGCGTACACCAAAAAAACAAATGAAAACTTAGTAGCTGCAAAGGGCAATATATCACCAATGACAAGACCTGTTACTCTAAGGTGTCTATTTTTCTATTTTTAAACAATTTGTATAGCCATTCATACTGCAAATCTCTGAATGTTCATCCTGTGCAAATAGAGGCAAAAACAAATGTTCTACAGTTGGCCAGACACTGTTCTATTTTTTCCTCTCTCTCTTTCTCCTCCAGCAATGCTTACGAATAGGGATGCACCGATACCAAGTAGCATACTCAGTACAAGTACAGATACTTTTCCAGCTCCAAGACTAGACTAGAGAAACATTCTAAAGTTAGGAGGCAGCTGTCATTTATAAGGAGCACACGGGGCGCCTGGGATTTGTACATCTCTGTTTTAATGTATGATTTTGTTTTTATAAATATAAAGGGATGCACAGATACCAGTTTTGCGGGTAAAAGTACTGATACTTGCCCAAGTACTTACAAGTACTGATACATTTTTGTTTTATTGTCATGTGACAGTTTTTCTAAAACAATACAGACTAATGATTTCAGGACAGTGGTGGAGCGCCAGAGCTAGATCCCAGCTGCAACCGCTGCAACCCTGATAGTTCCCATGAAAATGCCAAGTATCGGCACTGGTATCTGAACTGGTATTGGCGCATCCCTGCTTAGGAGTGTTGTTCGAGGAATCCCCGCTGTCCCTACCCCAACAGAGCCAGTAGCTCATTGGCTTCCAGCTCTGTTCGCTGGAAGATTTTTCGACCAGCTGCTTCAATCAGCAGATCGAGGGATGTCACCCGAAAGGGTGCCGACCCACCCACTGTGCGAATTTCGCATAATGTATGCCCAGCCTTAGTATGCTCAGATGAATAAGAAATGGGTATTTATTTTTTTATGCTCCTCAGCTCCATCTAGTGGCCATAATGCAGTATTTTTCGAATGTTACATTTGTCCTGAAATAAAAACAAATGTCTACTTCGAACGTTCATTTTTGCCTTTATTGCACAGAATGAATGTTTACAGAGAATGGCTCTGCAAATTGTTTATAAATAGACCCCTTAGGGACAGTTAAACACAAAATGTATCTAGTATTCTAACCTCAACCTGTAGAGTAGCTGTCCACCAAAATTACCCATTCAGATTTCATGTTATCAAAGATTGTCTAAAGCAATATTTTTTTGTTGTGTCAAGTTTTTACTACATTCTATGTTTCTACTGGGAAGATTCAGCCTCGCTGTTGTCCTGGTGACCATTGTCTCTGTGATGGAAACTATGACTATTGTAAATCAGATGTAATGAAAGTCATGGAAACTAAAATTTTGAGTTGGTACATCAGATGAAATAGATGGAACATCTTTAAACAGGGACACTTGTTCTGACAACTGTCTAAGAGGGTATTTCCATCACTTTGGATATAGTTCCTTTTTTTCCCTGTTGGGTCTACAGGACAGTGAGGGAAAATGTCCCCAATGGGACACAGATGACAAAAGAAAACTGACAGAGGTTTTATCTCACAGAACTTGTGTCTTGTGACTAACTATGTAACACTCTGAAATGGAAAAAGTGACATGTTCTTAGAACTCAATCAATAACACTTTATTGATAACATTTTGAAGAAAAGGTGAAAGCTTATGGTTAGCACAAACCTGGGAAAGCGAAACTGAACATGACAACAAAATATAAGTGCAGAGGTTAGCAGTAAAAACCACATTTTGATATCTGGAGATTCAGAGGTACAAGCAATAAAATGTATATGCAAGTCAGACATTTCTTGTGAAAGTCCTCCTCTGTGCACCAAGGGATTCACATTTGGTAACACTGTACTTAGATACTGCTTGCATTTTCTGTTACAGAGAAATATTCCACCAATATGGTGTGCTTTAAAGTGTATGTTACCCCATAAATTAGGATTTGATATATGTGTTTTTTGTATATAGCTCTTTTTAAACCTAACCTCTAGGCCTCATTCACACGAGAAATAGCCGGCACGTACAGCTCCGTGCACAGCCGTATCAGGCAGCTCCCGGGAAGGACAGGTGCTGCGTGTGATTAGTACGCAGCCTCTGTCCTTCTCTATGGGACTACGCGGTCGTATGCCGCCCTACGCTCACTCGAAGTGCAGGTCTGTACGGGTGCGGGTGTCCCAGCTCGGACGCAGACAGGCCACACTCGCACGGACGGGCAGGGCTGGTGAGCCTAGGGCGGCATATAGCCGCGTACTCCCATAGAGAAGGAAAGGGTCTGCGTACTAACCACACACACCACCTTTCCCGGGAGCTGCCCTAACGGCCGTGCACGCAGCATGGAGCTGTACATGCCGGCTGTTTCTCGTGTGAATGAGGCCCTAATATTTGTATTTATTCTTTGGGAGAAAATACCTGATGATGCTGCCACTTCCCCCTGGATGCTGTTTCAAATTGGCAAGCACGGAAGCAGATCTATGCTGGCATGGTCAGATTGTGTTCCTGCAACCAATGCTATTTTTACAGGATGCATTGCAACCACATGGCATGTCATTATCTAGTTTGGTCAGTTTTGTGGCCCCCAGCACAGCCCTGATGTTGCTGACTGACAGCAGTTCCAAGCTGGATCCTCACTGTCAAAACTGCAGCTGCTTCTGGACACATTCCCCCGTTGTTTGTGACATAAGCCTACCCACCCACTGTATGACATAAGCTCCCACCCACTGTGTGTGGAGTAAGCCACAGAAAGGGAATGTACTGCTGTAAGTGTGTGAAAAAGCCCACCGCCCTACTAAACAAATCCAAAAATAGTTGCCAGCATACCAAAACATATTCTGTCAATTCTTCTTTATTGACAAAAGAAAGGTATGTCACAATGTGTAGCGACATTTCGGAACCATTTTGGTCCCTTCTTCAGGCCAGAGTAGTCCCCTACTAGACAGATGCACCCCAGTCTATGATCAAGGGTGACATGATGAGGCTGTGAGGTCATGTGACCACCAAATAAAAGTAGAACACGGGTAAAATAAAAATTATTTTTAGGAAAGTAAACACATTTGGTCCATACAGTACTATTTTCTTTTTTACAATGGCTGGTAATTGGAATAGGTTTACAAATACTTTAAGGCATGCTGAAAAGTGTGGATCAGTTTGTGCCTACTGGTGAAGTCATCAAAATCTGATCATTCATGTGGAAACCTTGCCATCTTCTTATGGGGACCCATTATGATCACCTTTTGATCCTTCTACACAGAAGCGCGAAGGATTGGGACCAGTGGCGTAACAATCGCCATAGCGAACCAGGCGGCCGCTATGGGGCCTGGCCAGGGCATCCCTCTGATGCTGTGCGGGCCGCCAAGGCATATCAGTGCGCTGGCTGTCACTTGTGGCTGTGAGGCAGAACGCGCCGCTGTTAGATCACTGACAACCTGTCAGTGATGTCTGCAGCGGCGCGTTCTGCCTCCCAGCCGCTGCTGAGCTGTGTCAGTGACAGCCAGCAGCTTCTGCAGAAGACGCTGGATCTGCTTGCAGTGGAGGAGGCGGAGTCTGGCCCGGCAACGTAAGAGGAGGCGGGGCCCATTGATGGAGTAGATGACAGTGCCCGACGATCAAAGAGGAGGGGCCCGGGGGCGGAAGAGGCGGGGCCTGGCGACCACGGAGGCGGACCGCGCTGACAGGTAAGAGGTTTGCAGCCCACCTGAGACCCTCCAGAGCCCGCCATAGAGAGTCTATGGTGGGCTCTGAAGGATCACTCTCAGGTGGGCTGTTTGGTATATCAGGTGGGCTCTGCAAGGGGCATAACTAAAAATCCCAGGGACCCATACAAAAGTTTGCTATGGGGCCCCGTGATTTCTAGTTACGCCCCTGATTGGGACCCTCTTGTAGGGAGACTTTTTAACAAGCTTTAATGAGCCATTGATGGGTATGTGTATCCAACAAAGCATGCTTACACTTGTGCACATAAAAAACAATCAAAGTGTGAAATTAAGTCCGCCTTCACAGCTTAACCTGTATGTGGATTTTATTCTATTACTTCCCTTTTTATTAACTCAAATGAAATACAGTTTCTGGCAAAGGTTTTGCAATCAGAACAATTCCGTTATCTTTTATTCAAATCTATGAGTGTGGCAATGCTTACAGAGTGTGCATACAGAATATTCTGACACATTTCAAGGGCAATGAACTTTGTTTTACCAGAGAAAGCCATAAGATCATCATAGATAGTTCCATTGTACTATGTGTATGGAAATAATAGCTGCACAATAATGTAGTAGGGCCAAAAAGCAGTATTTGTCGTTTTAGGCAAAAGAAAAACTCATTATCCCAATCAGCTGTATAATTATGAATGAAGAATTCACATACACCTCAGATTTAGCTAAAGAGGGCTATTGTACTTTGCACAAAGAATTAACCTCATGCTGATGTTGTTTGAAGTGCTTGCTGGACTAAGTGCAACCAGAATATTACATTGACTCACACATGGAGTCACCAGTTGTACTTTAATACATTTCAGCCACGGATGAAATTGGTAATTTGAAGTCTTTGTCCAGAAAAACAAAACAGCACTGGTGGGAAGGGTGTTTCATTATTACATGGAGGAGTTCAAACTGATGGGAGGATTTCAGATTTTCTACAAACCCACTTTAAAAGATGATTACTTTCGAAAAGACACAGGGGGGGAATTGATCAAAATTGGAGCAGACAGCATCTGAAGGAGTTGTCTATATTAAATCAGCTTCTCTCTTTCATTTTCAAAGCTTAACTGAACAAACTGAAGAGAAGCTGATCGGTTACTACTGGCAACTACTCCTGATTCTGTCTATTTACCTGATTCTTTCCTCGGCGTCTGTAATTCCTTCGTACAAGACTTTTGTAGTTGTCATTCTTTTTGGTTAGGTAGTAGAAAAGAACACAATCAGCCACAGTCTGTGAAACACAGAGAATATCAGCAGATGTTAGTACATTCGTGTCAACACTGAACCATATTTCATGTACTGCAAAAAATGTATTAGTCCATATACTTTAGTTCAGCTGTTTCAAGCTTTATTTTATTTACACTTTGATATATGCTGTGTCCATATAGTCCAGGGATAGACAACATCAGTAGGCCAGCAGTAATGAAACTCCAAATTTCACCATGCGTCTATCACTGGATGTCATGCCTCTGGCTGCCAGGGTCTTGCAACGCCTTTTGGGACTTGTATAGTAGTTCCAAAACGGCGGGAGTGCCAAAAGGTTGTGTACACATTTCACCTCAAAAACCTGCATTTTATAAACTGAAAATGTGGGATGAACCAATACTGGTTTTTCGGTATTCGCCGTTACCGAGTACCGATACTGGTACTTCCAGTATCATGGAGTCGGCTTCCCAGGCAATCAGGAAGCCGGGCAGGTTGTCATTACCTGCTGCCTGGCTTCTTGATTGCCCAGGAAGCTGACTCCATGCTGTTTGGCCGGCTCGATGCTGATTGACTGTTAAGCCGGCTTCCCAGCCAATCTGCATTGAGCCGGCCAAACAGATCTCATAATATGGTGACACAACCTCCACCCTGCAGACACCCCATTCTCCTCACACCCATACCTATCCTCAAGAGCAGTCATTACTGTACCACAGATGTGCAGACACTGCTCACCAAACCGCTTTACCTCTCCCAGATTTGCCCACGTCTCAGTCTTGTGAGATGTACAAACGCCGCCTGACTCCAATGCGTGTACACCGCCCGCACCGCTTGCGTGATCGGCCCTTAGCCAGCTACTGCGCATGCGCAGCCTGCCGAGTGCTCTCACTCAGAAATCCTCTAACAGGATTATTATACCGTTGATCACACAGGCAGTGCGGACGCTGTACACACACTGGAGTCAGGCGGCATTTGTACATCTCGTGAGACTGAGACATAGGCAGATCCAGGAGAGGTAAAGCGGCTTGGAGAGCGGTGTCTGCCCGGCTGGCCGTGGGACATCTGTGTACGGTAATGACTGCTCCTGAAGATGGATATGGGTGTGATGCGAGGGGAATGAGGTGTCTGCAGGATGGAGTTTGTGTCACCATATTACCAGATCTGTTTGGCCGGCTCGATGCTGATTGGCCGGGAAGCCGGCTTCCCAGCCAATCAGCATCGAGCCGGCCAAAAAGAATGGAGCTGGCTTCCGGGCTCCATGGTCCCCCGCGGCAGTGCCGCTCAGAGGAAATATCGCTCTAACCGGAAGTCCCCATATCAGGGAAGGTATCATTGGAGCATTTGGGCGAATATGAGTACTCGCCCAAATACTTGATATCGGTGCATCCCTACTGAAAATGTTGGTGGGGAGTATTTTAGAAACATCAGACATACCCTTTACTAATACACAACAATACTGACAAATATATTTTGAGTTAATGCAAAATATAGAACTGTAGAGTCACAAAATAAGACTTACAAAAATGCATAACTAGAGATTACCCGGAAAAAAAACCAAAAAACGATCTCAAATGAACAAGCAGAGCCAAACATATAGGCGTATTAAGTCATATGTAAATATGGACTTTCAGAACAGTTGACTTTGACCATGCCATTTCTCATGACTTCACCCCTCCCTGTGTAAGTGCTGTTGCCTATCACATTACAGGACCAACAAGGTGGCTTGGGTGAACGCACAAATCTAAATATTTACAGATAAATTAGAGAAATGACTTCTGCTACATACAGTATATCTCTGGATCTGCTGAAACAAACATGGTACTCCCTCTTCCACCATGGTAATACCACATTATGAATTAGCTATTTCCCAGTAGTAATATTTGCCATTGGGCAGATCAGAATCTTTCCAGTGGCCAACATTAGATTTTATAAACGCATCTGATTTTAAACTAATCAGGGAGGGGTCTAGCAAATACAGTTTATATGGCTTTACTACTATAACATAATCAGATTGATTTATTATATTAAAAAGGAGAAAATAACATGAACAACACTGCAGTTGCATGTATAAACTAATCAGCTTTCATTCACCTGAAAAATAAAATAAAATCTGCTGGTCGCCATGGACACCAAATCCAATTTTAAACACTTATTTATTCGCTAAGTTTCCTGTGTCGGACCTAATGTGACAGAACATCCAAGAGAAGGCTGCAAGAATAGCGAATAAACTAATAGAATTGATCAGTTCAAATAATCTTTGGCTTAAAAGCTACCAATCAACACTAAAAAAAGATTGATTTACTTAAATAAATTTAACTGGATTTACAATCAGCATTCCTTGTTCCATTGCAGTGAAAACTGTTGTTTATAGACTAATAAAATAAAATCCAAGCCTTGAAAAGAAGATTCTTTCTTGGAAAGATCATGATATTGTACAACCATTTTGTTATGTGTATGGCAAGATTGAACTACCCACAGACAGACAATGCGCATATCTTCTGTGGTCAATGCTTCAAATTATCCTTTCCTATACTTAAAGTGACACTAAACTCAAGAGTTAAATCTTAAAAACGTACACTATTAATAAAAATGTATCTTATTTGTGCATCACTCAGCTGTAGATCCTCAAATCATCTCTGAATTGGTGCTGACACAGACAGAGACCATGGGGAACAAAAGTAGCGCCCCTCCAGAAGGAAGGAAAGTGTCAGCACCAATTCAGAGATGATTTGGAGGATCTACAGCCGAGTGATACACAAATAAGCTACAACTTTTATAATAGTTAAGGTGCAAAAATGCATTTTTAAGATTTAACTCTTAAGTTTAGCATCACTTTAAAAATGCATTCAAGTACCTTCACTATTAACAAAAATGTATCTTATTTTTGTATCACTCAGCTGTAGATCCTCAGTAGCCACCACTCCAAGCTCGCTCCCTTGATAGACTACAATCTCACATTCAGTTTACTCATTTGTATTGAGATTTTAATCTATCACAGGAGTGAGCTTGGAGCGGTGGTTACTTTACAAACACACAGGAACCATGGGGAACAAAAGTAGCCACCGTCCAGACGGAAGGACAGTGTCAGCACCAATTCAGCGCTGATTTGAGGATCTACAGCTGAGTGATACACAAATAAGATACATTTTTGTTAATAGTAAAAGTACTTAAATAAATTTTTAAGATTTAACCTCTGAGTTTAGTGTCACTTTAATAAAAAAGAAGAATATAGGAAGTAAAACTAAATTTTGGTTTCCCCCTTAGTTTCTGCTGGATATAGAGATTTCGCTTTCAAAATAATATTTAATATAATAATAAAGTTCATTATTATAGGGAGGAGTGATAAATAATGGTATTGTACTTAAGAAAAACCTTGAAACTAAAAGAAATAAAGAATAGGTTTGGGTTTTGGACTTATAGAAAATGGCTGCCAAAGGGTTCAATAGTAATGGAAGTGGTGAGTGTCTCAGAGTTTGGCTTAACTTTTCTCCTCAGCCCAGAGTTTGGCTTAACTTTTCTCCTGGACTCCGTACACAGGCTTGGCGGGAATCTTCAAGTAACGTATGAACGGGAGTTATGTCATGAGGACCTGGCCAATCAAGTGGAGGAAGACTCAGAACCTGGAAGAAGACCTGAACGAATATGGAAGCACTGGCGAGGGAGGTGAGGGAGGTGAGTGTGGACATCAGGGCTGGAGGAGATCATTTTGATGGGCAAGACTGCCATAATGTGCTAATGTGCTAATATGCTGTTATAGTATGGCTAAAAGCTCCAGGGGGGGCCCTTCTTTTCAGGTTTACGTCCCCTTTAAACAGACTGAAAACAACACATGCAACAAAAACGCTCCTCAGACAACTATAAAAAATGAATATTAGTACCTTTCTCTCCAAGAATGAAGCAATGAACACAAAGTTCTTTGGTTGCTGGATGAATCTGTAATGAGAGAAACATAACAGCTTAGACTAAACACCTTATTGAACTCCCAATTCCCATCACACCGCATGTGTCACATCAATAATACACAAAGACAAGTTCCTTCCATCACTCCTGTCCCAGCACCAACACCTTGCCCCCACGCTGTGCATTAATGCTGTCAATGTGCAAGCAGAGCTCAGATATGCCTTAGACAAAAATAAGAAGTTTGTCCTGAGGAAGTGTGAGGCTTAAACTGCTGAACTTGTTTCATGGCTTTCTGATCCAGTTGCTAAATTAATTATTATTATGAGTCAACAATCTAGAAATGCTGATCAGGATTTGTGACTTCATTCTGCCTTTCTGATCTGCATGCTTATTCTGAACCTAGAGAAGGCCAGGCAACAAGATCATATCCAGTGTTTGGGATACAAAACAAAATTTTAACTATTTACGGGAAATATTTAACAAGCCAAGTATTGTTTTTAAACCAGTTTTCCAAAATATGCCGAAAAGGGAATGTAGTGTGCAGTTATTGTGGGTAGACTGTTTCGGGTTAGATCATTCGATAATAATATTACATGCTGGCAATTAGGTGGTATTATTATAATAAGAACCATTACAACTGAAGCTGAACTATGTATAATAAGATAATTTAGATATATTCGTCAATAGCCAAAAAAGATATAAATGTACTTTGTGTGCTCCAAATGCCTTTGCAAACCCAAATATTAGGCTAGGTTCACACCAGCTGCAGTGCGTTCCGCTCCGATTCTGGCCAGAACGCACGGCATCGCATTGCGTCGGCTCACTTTTTTGCGGGTCAGGAGGGGGCGTGGTGGGCCATTGAAGTGAATGGCACCGTAGCCATGTCCTCCGGCCGCAAAGCGATCGTCCGAACGGGATCACAAGGCACAAGGCACCGGTCCAGTCCGGTGCGGTCAAAATAGTGCTTGCAGCATTTTTATTGCACCGGACCGCAGGCCCCCGCAAAAAGTTAGCTTGCCCGCAATACGATGCAGTGCGTTCTGCCCAGAATCGGGCCGGAATGCACTGCATCTGGTGTGAACCTAGCCTTACTTTGTCGCAGTGACATAATCATTGTCCTGTACAAAACCTGTGCAGAGAGCAGAGCTGTGGAAGGGACCCAGCAGCTCCACCCATTACAGGCTGCTTGCAGAAAACTACAGGAGGGGGCAGATACAAGACCAATCACACCGCACAAGGAGAGAGAGCATCAGTGAGCGGTCTTTATTACAGGAAGCTCCTGCACAAAGGCAACATTTTACCCTGAATTACTGCACAGATCTGTAAGAAATACACAAAGCACACCAAGATTCAAGTAAGACTACACATGGCTCTTGTAATTAGGAATTATTTGCTTATCCTGGAGTTCAGCTTCATTATATTATAAGCACCATTACTCCCCCATTGTAAAACCTGATGCCCAGCTGTTAGAAATCCTATTGCTTATTAGCTGCATCTTCTTGTATATCTTTGTATGGCTATAGAAATAAACTATTTGGATATACATAACATCTGATTTATCTGTAGTATTATTGTTCATAACAACCAGATCTCTTACTTCTTTCTCAGAGAATTTAATTAAAAAAACCTACTAATTGCTTTGGATAGCAGTACCACTTCAGCTCTAGTTTTCACAAATCAGCCCTATGTGCGTTTCAAAGATGACAGCAATCGTCTACTTAAATTATAACATTTTGCACTGATGTTAGTGCAGAACGGAGAGTGGCGAGACTGGTACAGACAACAGAAAGGCAACAGTGCAGTGTCAGATTCCTCGCATCACCTTTCAACATCTCGTGGAGTCACGAGGCAGCCCAACAAAGTCATCTCGTGGCCCAACGAAGTACTGATGGGGTGGTCATAATAATCTGGCCTCTCAGTGTGTGTACAATAACATGGTAGTAGAAACTCAAGCTGATGAAGGTCCTGCTCAGAAGAGCTCGCAAGCTAAGAGGAAAAAAGTAGGAAACAAAAGGTGCAGGGGACTAATAAGGTACTATACAAGACTCAAATCACAAAACAGTTTGAAGCAGTGTGTTTTTAGAGCCTGTATAGAGGCTAGGAGGTTACGCTGAGCATCTTTATTATTGGGTGCAATGCTGAGTGTTCCTAACATGAAAATAACAGGCAGTAGTGTGCCGCTAAATGGGTAGGGAGTTGTTAAATGCTTCCTGTTAGATGCACCTCTTCATCTTAGGACTCATTCACACTTGCACTTCTGTGGTTCACTTTTTTAAATGCAGATGAAGTTATCTGGTAAGTATAAACAACTTTTAATTACTTCCCGATCACTTGTTTCTACATTTAGATGTTCTTTAAGTGATATTAAGGTCAAAAGGTCTTAAGCTATTTTAAATACTGATTAAATCTCTTACAATGGATTCTGCTCCTTGATGTTTATAAGTTATAGCTTTCTGCAGAATCAGCTGGTCCCCTGAGTACTGGCTCTGATATCCTGTTTTAGGGTGAGTCCTTTTCCTTGCAGGATCCTATGGAGTCACCCTTGTGTGTACTAGTAAGCTGTGGGTGTTTCCACAAACACACAGGAACAGCAAGGCCAGACACCCCCAGTTCTCTACTTCCCACTTCTCCAAGTCAGTAGATGGACAGCTGCTGAAGACTGTACTGTCCCTTATGATCTTGTACTGGACAGACAATGCAGGGAAGGAGAGCTGAGAGAGTTGGAGCTGTTTAGAAACATGATGACTAAGTGCTTGGGCAAAAATGTAAACTAATACATACTTTGCTGGGCAATATACTGTATATTTGATCTGAATTCATTATTGAAAAAATGTTTGAGAGTTTAATACTACTTTAAAGCCACATTTACATGTGTTTAGCCATGTTCAGAGTTTCTAATCGGATCTTGGATGCACAGAATTCTATTTTCTCTAAACTGAATGCAGGTAAATACAAAGTCTAAATGGCACAAATGAAAATCAATGACATTTACATGTATTTAGAAATGTGCTCTAAATTCCTTTTAACATAGGTTTGGCATTGCCTGTCTGAATAAGGACCAACTGTACACCCTCTGTATCCATTTCATCATGTTAGATATAATCGTATTAGATGTATCTGAACTTGTGCCTGAAATCTGTATGTAATTTAAAACTTTAACAAAGGATAATTGATTATAAATGAGATGGTAGGTCAAAGAAAACCCCAAGACAGATCAGTTGGGCAATATGTGCCACCGATGTGCCTAGGGTTAATAGACATGCAGAACATCTACAGGCTGTCTTCATCTTCTTGTTGTTATGTCTGGTGCTTCACTGCAGACATATTAAGATACGTTAAGTCATCCCTTATTAAAACACTTTTCACGGTGGCTGTGGTTGATGAGAAAAAGAAGCTTAAAATTGCCAGCAAAGAACCTGTCTAGGTGACTTTAATTTTTAGTCTGTTTATTTTTGCAATGTGATTAATTGTACACTGGACAGAGCTCTTCTACACCACTGAGCTGCAGTATCATTAGTTAGGATATTTTACTTGGTTAAACAGCATTCAGTGCTGGCCCTGATCAACACAGGCAATTATTTAAGTATGACATGTATGGTTCTTTTTAGTCCAGGTTTCAAGGGAGCGATTATCACATTAACAGAACAAGGCTCTATGAGGCACTATTAAATGTGCAGGCATTATCATACTGGAAGTACTGTCCTCTATATAATAATGCACGTTCTCAGAACATTCTGGAATATTCCTTCAGTTATTATTTCTTTCCGTGCACTTAGTACAATTCTCATAGAAACAAATGTTTAGACAAAATACACCAACAAACCCACAATACAGCTATAACCTAACACCAATACCAGAAGTGAAAATATATGGCTTCCGCTTTACCATTTCATTTTCTTCCTGGATATTTGTCGGCTTAAATTTCATTTTAGTTACTCACTTCCTGTAAAAAAATACCACAGCCAGCTATTTGATTTCCCATACTGGTTAAACTGCTTGTGTTATAGGGTTTTCATTAGGGGTGCACCGGTACCAAGTATTTGGGCGAGTACTTGTACTCGCCCAAATGCTTCGATGCCTAGCCCGATAACCGAATTTTCGGTATCAGGAAGCCAGGCAGCGAGTCATTACAAGAGGGACACTAATTCTGGTGATCCTGCTGACAATTAGGGATTTCCTTCTCTTTGAAAGGGTTTACTCTCATTTCCTGTTGTGGCTATTGGACATGAAGTGAAGGGAAATCTCCCCAATGGGACACAGATGGCAAAAATAAAGCCAACGAGGGTTATAACATTCCCTTACTTTATCCAAAACTAAAAAAAAACAAAAAAAACAAAAAAAAACTGTTCCGACTTCAGTTCTACTTTAATATTTTGTTCTGCACTGCTGGACATGTGATGTGGATTTAGGAGGGGGCTCCAGTTTTGGCTACAGTCCTACTGTAAGTAAACTACTGTACAGATACCAATACCTCTTTATAACCAGAGGGGCAGACATATTAGAGTACATCACCCTGAATCTTGGTAACTAGAATGACAGGAGGTTCAATTCTGCAAATCCTGGAAATGGACATGGCAACAGAACTTTCAATGCTGTTTTTTTGTCAAAATCACAAAGCAATTGAAGAGAAAAAACGCAGTGAGGTGAGATCAAATTCCCCTGATTCAACATGGTTGGAAAAGGAACATTTTTGTTAGTAATATATAAGTAGAGTCTGTAAAATAAATGATATAATACACCTATTTTAAAGAAAATAAAAGCTTTTTGATGAAAACTATACAAAGCTGTATTTAGCCTTTTAGAAACATTCATGGAGTCATGGATATTTCTTAACAATTCTATTCCGATGAGTCTGAGTAAGCAGACTAATTTATGAAGAATGTTGCAGTGATTTTGTTGCATCCTCTAGAGGAGAATGATTTACTAGAACAAGAGAAGATTGATTGCATGTGGTCAGCCTTGGAAAAATGATTTTTAACAATTACAATACTTTCTAGCCCCCACGGTTACATTCTACAGCTATCATAATCCACGCAAATGTAATAAAATAAAGATACAAAGTTACCACTAGGAAAGTGTTTGAACACTGTTGTGCCATTGTAAGGTAATTTGAAGTGTATCTGTGCTCACAGCACTGCACACTGTTTAAATACGTGTTTTCAGGACAACAATAATTTTAATTATCGATTTTATGTATAGATCATGGCAAATTCTAGCAAACTCTACATTTTAAAGTGTATGTAACTCGTAACAATGAACTTCTCCTATTTGCTTCCTATTAATCTGCTGAATTTACCATTGAAAGTGTTTTTTTTCTAAGTATAAAAAGTATGTTAAATACCTGTCGATCCTGCCAAAAATACAGTGAGCTTGTAACTTTGTTCCAGCTGTTCTGTGGACTACAGAACACACCCCCTCATGTGTTATGGAGATGATGCAATGTACAGGCAGTCCTCGGGTTACATACAAGATAGGGACTGTAGGTTTGTACTTAAGTTGAATTTGTATGTAAGTCGGAACAGGTAAATTTTTTTAGGTGTAACTCCAGCCACAAAATATTTTTTTTAGGTTTTGGATAGCATAGAGAAGGGTCACGTTTGTTTTGCTGTCTGTTCCCGTTGTTCAGAAGATTATAATATAATTTTAAAGAACATTTTATTTAAAATGACACCAAAAAAAGTTTTTTCTATTTTTAATTTTTTTCTTAATTTGTTTGCATTTTTCATTTTTATTTATGTAACTTTTTTTCCTTTTTTACTTCAATGCTGGGAGCAATAGCCAGCCTGCTATTGGATATTTCAAATTGCAATAGCCAATAGCAGGCTGGCTATTGCATCTGCCCAGTGCCTGCTGTTAATCAGCAAAGGAGGGGCCTGGAGGAGAAAGTTCTCTATCAGGTCCTCCCATGCTGATTGAAAGCAGGCAGTGGGCGGGTGCAGTAGCCAACCTGCTATTGGCTATTGCATTTTACAATATCCAATAGCAGGCTGGGTATGTCTCCCAGCCTGCAGATGGAGAAGGCAGGGTGGCGGGAAAGAGGAGTGGAAGGACCGGGAGAAGAGGAGGTGCGGACGGACCGGGAGAAGAGGAGGAACTGGCCGGGACAGCAGCGGAGGTACAGGGGGCAGCGGAGGAATGCAGCGGTCTGTGTCCCTGTTGCCTCCGCCAACACAGGCAGGGAGAGAAGCGGGGATTTGAAGGGACACAGGCCGCTGCAGCCACAGTTCTCCTAAATGTACTGCCGGCTGCCAGTACATTTAGGAGAAATGTGGACCTCGGTTCGTAAGTACGGGTTGTCTGAAAGTCGGACATCCGTAACCTGGGGACTGCCTGTATAGGTGTTCGTAATGTGAACACCTATACATTGCATGTGCAATTTTTTTTTTACCTGTATGCAGACTCTTTCAATACTAATTTTGAATCAAAATGTAATTCATGCATTTCTTATGAATGCCTGCCTCCTAAAATTCTGCCATACATTTACAAATGGACTAATACTGTACCGAACACAGCTACAAACAGATAAATACTGGAATTTGATTATCTCACATTTAATAGACTAAAGTCACCCAGACGCCACAGCAAGATGTTCAGCGTTGTTGATCACTTCCGTGCGAAGAAACACACATTTTTTGCTGTGTGCAAAACGAGTATATGTTTTAAGTTGCTCATTTTTAAGAGTAAATTGTGACACATTGATGCAAATGTGCGAAACGCGCACAAATGCGTGTAAAACCATGCAAAACCAATTGCAATGTGTTTCCAAGCGTTTCCTATTGATTCTATGGGGACAAAACAAGCTGTAATCTGCCATAAAGAAGATCATGTATTTGTTTCCAGCAACAGGCGTTTTGCTTATTGCAACAAAACGCTCAGGTGTGAACAAGGGCCATAAGAGAATACGCTTAATGTTAACCAGGCCTAAATATAAGGGTAATAAAATAAACAAACATTGTGTCTGTAAGGCTAAATAGTTGTAGTCCCAATTCTTCATCTGGGAGGATGTACAGGTGCACTTCAGCTCAGTTAAGAGATAAACTGAAAGTGACACTAAACCCAGGAATGATCTTATAAATGCATTGAAGTACCATAACTATTAACAAAAATGTATCTTATTTGTGTATCCCTCGGCTGTAGATCCTCAAATCATCTCTGAATTCATGTGACACTGTCCTTCCTTCTGGAGGGTGGCTACTTTTGTTCCCCATGGTCCCTGTGTGTGTTGTAAAGTAGTCACGGCTCCAAGCTCACTCCCGTTATGACTACAATCTCAATACAAATTAGTAAACTAAACATGAGATTGTAGTCCATCACAGGAGTGAGCTTGGAGAGGTGGCTACTTTACAACACACACAGGGACCATGGGGAACAAAAGTAGCCACCCTCCAGAAGGAAGGACAGTGTCACATGAATTCAGAGATGATTTGAGGATCCGAAGCAGAGTGATAGACAAAAAAAGCTAAATTTTTGTCAATAGTTAAGGTACTTGAATGCATTTTTAAGGTTTAATTTCTGAGCTTAGTGTCACTTTAAAGTGAATGTAAAGCCAATTTTTTTTAAAGTTTGCATAGAATAGGAAATTATTAAAATCCCTGTCAAATAGTTTTTCCTGCTTTGAAAGTGCAAATGACTTCAGTTTGCCAACGCAATGCACACTGGGATTGCCTTGTCATCAGCAGAACATTGCTTGGAAATCTCATCTGTAACCTCATGAGATCTCAGGGAAAGGTATTTTCCTCCCCCTGAGATGATGTGCATGGTCACATGTCCTAGTCACATATCTAGTCACATGTGCCAGAGTTCCAGGAAGTAAAGGGAGATCTAGTAATCTGCCCTTAGTAAATATGGCCACTGTCAGAAGACCGGGGAAGAAAATAGAAATAAGGTATGCAAAGAATACAAATCCGGCAATTATCTAGAAATATGTGATTGAAGATTTTCATTAATAAACATTTCTAAAGGTGTATTTGTTGTTATTTGAAAGATATGAGTAAAGGTCAATTTTAAGCAATCCCAAAAAATTTACCCTTTGTCTTAAACTCCTCCTGAAAAAAGCCATGCAGTGACAATGACTGAGTCTAGGCACTCCTGCCTATGTATCTGCTGTATTTTGAATGTCAGCAGCGTGAGATTTAGTGACTTTGGTCACTACTGTGCTGCTCACTGTTCTACTTGCTGAAGAGAAAGCTGTATCTGAGATCATACATGTAAGGATCTCCCAACTTCTGCTTCATTCATTCTGTGGATCTGTGCTTCCTCAACCTCTCTTGCTGCTCCTTGGTCATTTCCCCACTGGTCATCAGGGAGTAGCTCTGACATGAGGAAGCCCTGAATTTCTACCAAGATGTCTGCCTCCACACAAAGACACAGAGTGAAACAAGACATGGTAAGTCAGTAATGGGGAAAATATTAGCTTTAGGTATCACTGGTGGACTAGTCCTTTGCCCTCTGCTTGTGTTGTCCGGATACAACTTCAGTTCTTTTATAATAAGCACACTGTATTTACTCAAAATCTTGATTAAATGGGGATCACTTATAAAAGAAAACTTTTTGCTGTTACGGTTTAAAGCCCTTCCATGTGCACCTTGCTGTAAAGCTGGTAACAAATTGATGAGTGTGTTTGCCATTTGTTTTGCTTGACTGATTTGGTGCAGTGACGCATGGGGGGTCTCAGCTGCCGTTGTGATGTCCGGGGTCCTTTGTGCGTCCCTGTGCCTTTAAGGGAGGTTGGGCTTCCTCCTGACAAACCTGCACCCAATTGTATCTTTTGCCACATGTGCTCCAAGATGGAGACTCTCATAGTTTAGAGTTGGGACCGCACTATATAGAGGTGCCTCGGCGCGGCTTTCACATTTCTGCAGAAGACTTGTATCTAAAACCTCTGTTTTTAACCTGCTGTAAAGCTGGTAACAAATTGATGAGTGTGTTTGCCATTTGTTTTGCTTCACTTATAAAAGCAAGCACAAAACAAAAACTACTTCACAGCCAAGTTAACTAAATTTTCTAAAACACCCCAGAAAATTACTGTATTTTGCGCTCCATAAGCTGCACCGGTACATAGGACGCCGGCAGCTTCTGTCACAGTTTCTGTGACAGAAGCTGCAGTAAGTGACTGCTGAGACAGGTGGCGCTGTGGTTACAGTGCCACAGTCTCAGTGATCACACAGAGCAGACGAAGAACAGACGTCTTCGTCTGCTCTAGGGGCTCTATGGTGAGCTCCTATCCCGTGGTCCTGTGTATAAAAAAGATTTGCTCCATAAGACGCACACACATTTTCCCCCGCCTTTTTTTTGGGGGGGGGGAGTGCGTCCTATAGAGCGAAATATACAGTAATTTGGAAAAGTTTTTAATATAGGAACCTTTTTATGTTGATGTTTCTAATAGGAAATTCTTAGTGAAGCACAAAAATATAATATGGCATTTATATTCTGTGAACAAATGGATCTAGACAAATAGCTGTCACCTACCATATAATGCACAAGATGATCACCGAAGGAATATATTTGCAGGAAGATCAGTTTGGCTGATTAGCGTCTACTATGACAATACGATCAGTTTCAAAGTGTGGAACATAATAGCCCATACACACCCCAGCAAAGATTTTCCATGCCCCCCTACTGTCATAACAACACAAGCTCTTTTATATTAAGGAAAAATGTAATAGAATCCAGTCCACAATAATTATTACAATACACATGGGGTAAATTCCATGAAAAGAATTTGGTAACCCAGGTGGTTTATATCAAGGTTTCTCCTCATACCCACTTTAGGAGCTTTCTAGGTAAAATAACCTGCTGAACACCTAGATTCCTTTTGCCAAAGTGCTAAAAATACACATTAGATTTTTTGGTATATTGTTTAATCCTGCCTTTGTTTTTTTTTAAAGTAGCAAGAACACAAACAATAAAACATAGCACATACACACATCAGATACACGCTGTAATATCAAAGTGCTCTGTATTTACAATCAATCAAGGAAGTGATTCTTGTTCATAGAGACAGCTGATGTAATGGCTTACTCATGGGAGAAGATCTCCACTACAATTGGTAATAGTCCTCCCCACAAGCTGTCCACCATCAGATATAGGTGACAGCAACAGATTTAGGGTCAACCTGGGGTATGCCGGTTGGGGTTCACCAACATTGTTCAGCCACAGCTGCCAAATCTTATAGAAGCTTTAGGGACAAGCTCTGCCATTATTATTAATTTTAGGTTTGGGAAGATAAATCCAACAACCTGGGAGATTGAAAGGCAAGTTGTTTCTTTCCAATTCAGGAATATAACAACATTTCCAGAAAAAAAGAAGAGAGTCCAGAAGCCCAACAGGCATACCTCTGGAGATTTTGGACCTGTAAACCCCAACTTAGACACCAGTAAGTTACATATTCCAGTCCAGAAGGAGAATGCCATTGGGCAAGTCCAGAACATTTGCAACACCTCAGTTGGAGAGCTAGAGCGGCAAAAACTAGCATCATTAGCAAGTATTCCAAACTAATGAAGTCTTGCAGCATTATAATAAAAGCTGATGAAGAAATTTAAATTGAATATGCTTGTTCGCTGTGCTGATAATTTCTTTGAACCAAACCAGTTTCCGGTCCTCCTACATGTCATCCTTCAAAGAAGACAGTGCTAGTGCTGAGTAGAATCAAAGGGACAAGAAGTACTGGTCTGAAGAAATGCATACATATTGGATGTGGCCTTGTCCAATGTGTCATTAAACATTAGAACTGGAAAGGTGAATTGGAAGTTATTCCTGCCTTTATACTGGCATATAATATAACACACCCTCCTTTTCACTGATTGGAATATATGTGTATCCTTTCAGAACCCCACAGAAGATGCAGGGATGCCAACTAAATACATTTTACTCCAATAACAGCACCAATATGTTTAGGCACCAATGTCAACAGTAACACTCTCCAAAAATGTGGGTGTCCATACTGGACAAGTGATTCATATAGAAGGTGTATATACCAGGGACATGCGGTCAAGGGAGGCAGGTGAGGCAGAGCCTCACCTAGTATTATGGAGGAAGAAGCGGTCAGCTTCAAGTCTGAAGCTGACAGCTTTTTCTCCATTCAGATCAGCTTGTTACAGGTTATAGAGCAGGGGAAGCCTCCACGCTGTGTAACCTGTCATGGAAGGAGCGCTGCCTGTTAATTACAGGCAGCGCTGCATCCAGCTTTTGACAGGTATTTAGGTTACACAGCAGCAGGCTTCCCCACTGCTTGTGTAACCTAACTATTGAGGAAAGAGCTGTCACAGCCTCTACTCTTTGTTAGAGGCATGAGCTCTGTGAATGGCTTGGTCCAATGGCAAAGCGCCATTGGTCCAAGCTGTCCAATAAAAAATAAAAAAACCCACTGAGGACATCGATCTCGATGCCTCATCAGTGACGAGCAAGTGAGGGACAGGGAGGCTCCTCCCACCTTCACACTAGCTTGGGGACCAGGTTGGGAGGTGGGGCTTCGTCAGGCTGGGGACGTAGCTATGATTTGATATGGGTGGGGCTTTGTCCGGCTGGGGGCAGTGTTGGGCATGCTGGGGGCGGGGCTGGGGGAATGCCTCACCCGAAACCCACGGTACCGCACATCACTGGTATATACAGTCCCCATAAAAAAAAGTTTAACAGCACAAGATCAAAACTAGGGTCAGATGATTATGAGGCATGGATTTTTTTGGTGCCCTGACAAAAAAAGGACCTTAGTATTTGAAAGTATATCACCTAATTTGCATAAAATTTGTATCATCATATTTCTGGAACCCTGAATTCATGAATACATTTACAGTTTATCTATGATCTTATTCCAAACATGGGCTATCTCAATACAAACATTTAAATATAGGTCAAGGGTGTACTTAGTGATTGCAAGGAATGTCAGCACAAGCAGGGGAATTTATCAAAACTGGAGCAGACAGAATATGGAGCAGCTGCCCATGATAACCCATGATCAGCTTCTCTCTTCAGTTTGTTCAGTTAAGATTTGAAAATAAAAAGATAGAAGTTGATTGGTTGCCATGCAGAGCTGCTCCAGATTTTGTCTGCTCCAGTTTTAATAAATTCCACTCATGTATCAAAGTATTAACTCAAAAAATACATATTTTAAAAACACTGAACTAGAAAACCGTAACTGAATAAAGCTTGATATATGCATACAGGGAACATTCAGACATTTATGTACAAATGCAGCAATCTCCAAGTGTCAGCAGGCAAACATTCTGCTCTCTGCACAAGTACTTGATTAGGTAATAAAGAGGTACATGGGAGCCAGAGTTTTCACTGCTTGCACACCATCCTGGCCTTTTTTTCAAGGGGAACAATAATAATCATTCATGTTTTTCTAGCCTTTCCAATTGCTTCATCCTCCTCAAAAGAACAGTTGTACAGAACTGGATGAGGGCACCCCATAGGTACTAGATTGTTATGTTATCTAGCTGTTTTGGCCCACACGGAAAGACCTTCTTCTAATATCTTTGAGTACCCCAACTGCGTCTTTAGAATAACAGCCCATACAAGATACTCTTCTGAACACAGAACACAAATTCACTTCAACGTTTATTCCTGTACTTGGCTTCAGCACTTTATAGAAACACAGCTGGAATATTACTGCATGAATAATATTGCTCAGATAGATTTAGCAATGTTAGGACGCTAGCACAAATGTGAGCTGGGGTCAGGCCCGGCGCTACCGCAAGGCAAGTCAGGCGGCCGCCTGAGGGCGCTGCAGGGTGAGGGCGGAAAAACAGGGTGGTATTTAAATTATACTACACATATGATAGTTTGAACTCACTTCTCCCTGAAGGTGTCCTTCTCTTGTTCACTCCACATGTTCATGACCTGCCGTTCCTTGTACACCTTCATGGGGTCATCCATCAGACCATTCATATTGATGAACTTAATACGCTGCTGCTCAGCATCAAACAGCATGGGTGGAATGACCGCTAGTTGACGCATCTGTCTCTCTAGGTTCTGTAAAAAATAGCAAAGTTATTAGGAAAAAACATGTTGCTGAGCAGCCATAGGATTCTTGAGCGACATACATTGCTACAATTAGCACATGGAAAGACCATTAACATTTGTAGTAAACATAAAGAGTGACTGACAGGGTGTATGTTGAGGTTACATCTGTATATTTTGGCTGTAGGACTAAAGCTGGCCATACGCTCAGCAATTTTCGGCCAGTTTTACATGAACTGGCCAAAGTTTGCTCAGTGGGTGTCCCTGGTGGCAGCCGTTTGCCCAATATCCTTCAACTGGAAAATCGAAGGAACCAGGCACACAATTCTCAGCAGAACAGGCAGGCTGTCAGTTTAGCTGTTAGTCTTAAAATAGTAAACTGTCCTGCTAGCACTGTAGATATTCAGTACCTATAACTATATAGACCTCAGAGATGTGGTTTGGATAAGGAAATCCTGTGCTGATGTTATCAGTGATTTATCTCAGAAGGGTACTTCAGGATGCTGCAAGGGAGATTTGTTTTGTGTCACCTCTGCATGTCAGATAACTGTGTGACAATGCTGCAATGGATCACAATGCCAAATAACTTGTATTTTCACAAAATACATCTAGTCATGTGTTCATGTATCCTATGAATATGCATGTCTATGGGCCCAAATAAATGAATTCTGTTAAAAAAAGTTATATTCTCTCTATTAACATTGCTCAGCATCCCATGTTATAACGTCATGTGTACTTCATTAAGAAAATACTGACGATTAGGCTGCAATGTTTGGTGATAAACTACAACTTGTTACTTTTTGACCATGTTTAACATTCAGTTTAAAGGAGTAACTAGTTAAAAATAATAATCACTGACATGTGATCTGGTCACAGCTCTGGTCCTATGCGAATAGAGGATCAGCAATGGATGGGTTTCATTTTTATTTTTCTAACAAAATTTTAAATAAGTTACGTGGTTCCCTCCCTCCTCAGAGATACAAACACCACGCACCAGACATAGGGGCTGGCACACCTATGGCAGGAGGGCTCATGACTACCTCATGTTGACCCCAGCATATTTACAGTACACTTTAACATTCAGACTTGGTTTTAAAGTAGTACCCCCAAAAACAAAAAGGCACATCAAACCTATGGGACCAAAGCTATCAGCTACCATGCTCGTCAGTGCTCCCAATGGAGAGGGTAGGTGCCATCATTGAGCAAGGGTTTACAGCAGGGGTCTCAAATTCAATCTACTCAGGGGCCACTGGACAAATGTTTTAGTCCTGTGGGGGCTGCTCCTATATACAGTACCAGTGTTAATGTCTGCACATGTTACAAGCAGCAACTGTCACCTATTCAAGTTAATGATCGGGTGACAGCTGCTGCATGTAAATGCCTGCACACCGCATGTAAATCATATGACACACATATTAATAAAGCTGCCCCCTCCCTTCTTTCCTTCCAAGACCCCCTCACCTGCTTGCATCTTTGCAGGGAGGAGGCACATCATCAGAGCTGTCAGAGCTCTGGCCAGAGCTGACAGGAGCAGCTATGCAGGTCCGAATCCGGCAGAGATGCAGACCGTGTAGCTGCTCCTGCAAGTCAGGCACGCGGTCCATGACCGTGTGCCCGACTTGTCAGCTGGCTGCGGGCCACATCGTACCGGCTCGCGGGCCGGTACTTTGAGACCCCTGGTTTACAGTATATGCAAAGGGAAAAATGTAAAGGGGTTTTTGGGAGCCCTTACAAGTTCATTATATTTCACATATTTAAATGGACTTTATTTAAAGCAGAACACAAGCAAAAAATAAAAAGATAAAAATGAATAACTTATCAAATGATAAAATAAATCCAACTTCTGCTGAATTATTAAGCTTCAAATGTAAAGGTTTCCCCCACAGTACTTTTTTTTTTAATGGCCAGCATCGTTCATTTAACTAGCTCTGAGCCCAGCTCATCCTGGACCAGCCGCAGTCTGTGACCAGACAACAGCCGCAGTCTGTGACCAGACAATGAAAGCAGAAGCAGCACAATGATGAGCCCATCTCTCTGTCCCTCTGATTGTTTTATTCTATCACGATGCTTCTTGTCAGCACATGAACCGATTGGCAACTTGTGCTGCTTCTACCTCTCACACTCCAGCCCTGCTAAACAGGGACTACAAAAGGCTGATACCAAATCAAACACAGGTACCTCCAATTCATCACTATTACATTTTAACAAAAACTAATCTACTTGGGATCTGCACCATGTCTGCTTTCACAGTATAATTCGTGCCCTGACACCTGCCATTCTTAGGCTCGCCATATACTATTGGATATTAGGTGATTCAGAGAAATTCTTACAGTGGGTGGCCCTGCCGGCTCAACAAGAGTACTTTTTGAAGGAGCCAGGCAAAAAATTATCGGCTGATCAGTGACTGCAGCCAATCCAGTTGCTGTCATTGTTCATGTATTCTGACAGTGACAAGCGCCTGCTGTCAGACTACAATAACTGCAGTGTCAGTTCAGCTTTTAGATCATTCTAATGTATATGAATGTGCACTCACTAAAATTTCTCTAAACACGGACTCTCCAATTAAAGCAAAGCGGATTATTAAATAGGCAGGATAAAACATTCCATGTTTATGGAGTCCCTGTAATTCTATTACAGTCTACATTTTAGTTGGCATCTGTAAATATCTATCACCTGTTATTTGCTATGCAGACATATTCTGGTAGTGGGTATTGTAGCGATTGACATATGCACGAAAGTAGCCTTACCTCCTGCTCTGACAGTCCGTCAATAATTTCTGACACTTCATGCTCACTGCGTGCGGCAGATAAGGACAGGCCACTTCCCCTCTGTCCTACCCTGCTGAGAAAAGAAATTGAAATGTTCAACCACCTGTAGTGATGCGTGAGCAGGTTGTATGGATGAGCAACTTAACATGGTCACTGAAGGCATTCATAGTACGCTTGATATCCAGGGCTTTCCATTGCTAGAACAATACTTATAAACTTATGTTATTTCCTCTGTGTGACATTTCAAACAGCCAACAGCCAGAAGTACCTCGAATGCAAACAGTAAGATGAAGAGAACTATTAAACAGAATGATGCCGCTGTGTCTTAGCAGATTATACATAAATGTAATTATGACTATATCACACTTAGACACATCATCGCTTGTTTTAGCACCAGCTGTATACTAAACACATTCCACAGGGATAGATAGATACGTGTACAAAAATATATTACTATATTACTTACACTGCGTGCACAATTATTAGGTAGCTTATATTTTTGAGGATTAATTTAATTATTGAAAAACTACAGTGCTCTTGGTCAATCCAAAATGTTGTTAAACCTGAAACCTGAATATTTAAGAAAGTAAAAGTGAGGTTTTGGGAGAACATATATGTGTGCACAATATTTGGGCAACTATTAGTGTGCAGGAATATTATTAAGGGTGCACCGAAATTAAAATGTCAAAACCGAAACGAAACAGAAATGAAAACAAATGTCAGACTGAAACCAAGACCGAAAATGTTTTTTATTCCAACAAATTATTTACATATTTTATACCAGAGCCTCCCAAACACTGCTTAGAGAGGTGTACTGTTTTCCTTCACCGAAAATCTACCGTTTAAGAAGGGCCCACAAATTCTAAATAGGGTTTAGGTCAGGTGAGGAAGGGGGCCATGTCATTACTCTTTTATCTTTAAAGGAGAACTATGGGACGCCGTAGCCGGGACGAATCCAGACAATACTGTCTGGATCCGCCCAGCTGCGGGATTGACAGCTGGCTCTGCCTATGCAGAGGCCGAGCCAGCTGTGCCCGCCCCCTCCCCTGTCAGTTTCGCCCCTCAGCGCTGGAGGGTCGGACCGGGGAGGGGGGGGGATCCCTGCAGGGAGCCGTGACAGTCACGGCTCTCTGCAGGGATAGATCGAGAAGTGAGTGAGGGACGGTATGTGTTCGCTCACTTCATTGTCACAGGTCGGCTCAGATTATGAGGCTGAGTGAAAATCACTCGCCTTATAATTCTCCTTTAAGGTCTTTACTGGCTAGCCATGCAGTGGAGTACTTTGATGCATGCGATGGAGCATTGTCCTCCATAAATATAATGGTCTTCTTGAAAGATGCAGACTTTTTCCTGTACCACTGCTTGAAGAAAGTGTCTTCTAAAAACTGGCAGTAGGTTTGGGAGTTGATTTTTGAAACCATCTTCAACCCGAAAAGGTCCAAGTAGCTCCTATTTATATATACCAGCCCATCAGTACCCACCTCCACCTTGCTGGCGTCTCAGTCGAAATGGAGCTCTGTGCTCGTTACTGATCCAGCCACGGGCACGGGCCCATCCATCTGGTCCGTCAAGAGTCTCTTTCATCTCATCAGTCCATAAAACCTTTGAAAAATCTGCCTTCAGATATTTCTTGTCCCCGTCTTGACATTTCAACTTCTGTGTCTTGTTCAGTGGTGGTCGGGTTTCAGCCTTCCTTACCTTGGCCATGTCTCTGAGCACTGAACACCTTGTACTTTTGGGCACTCCAAGTAGGTTGCAGTTCTGGAATATGACAGCACTGGAGGATAATGGGTTCCTGGTAGTTTCACGTTTGATTCTTCTCAAATCTTTGGCAGGCAATTTGTGTCTTTCTTTCTCAACACGTTTCTTGCTGGCTCTTTGCAACAAAACGTTTGATGGTTCTGTGGTCAAGCCCCAATATCTTTGCAATTTCAAGAGTGCTGCATCCCTCTGCAAGATCTTTTTACCATTTTTGACTTTTCAGAGTCAGCTAAATCTCTTTTTTGGCCCATTTTGCCTGAGGAACAGAAGCTGCCTAATTATTATGCACACCTTGATATAGGGTGTTGATCTCCTAAAGCTACACACTCCCTCATTACACAAATACACATCACCTGATATGCTCAAATCTAATAAGCCTTCAAGTTTACAATATGCATCAAGTTGGACAATATGCATAAAAATGTGGTCAAAATACTCACTTGCCTAATAATTGTGCACACAGTGTATATACCACCACAACACTATCCTAATCCAAATATATTGCATATGTGAGAACGTCCAAGCTTTTGAAACTTTAAGAACTCTACCTATGTTGCTTTAAAGTATTTACCCTATTTAGCTAGCATTTCTGCTCAGCCCTCCTAAAAGCAATATTAGCTACACAGTAATATTTATTAAGGACAAGAGTAATGTGCAATAACTCATCAGGGATCATCTTATTTTGGTATACATAAACAATGAGAGGGGATTCAATAAAGGCTTTTTGACACAATTCTGGCATTATGGATGTATCTAGAACTCTGGCACCAAATTCATAAAAGGTTTGCGACAGTTCCATAGCTAATACCGACCTGTGCAACAAATTCACCAAGCTCTTATTTACAATACTTTTCTAATATGCCGCTATGGCTGCTACAAATTCATTATTAATTCCGCCAAATGTAATTTTGGAGCAAACAGTGACACCCCTCCCCCATCACTGATTGCTAGAACGCCGTCAGCCTACAGTGCCAATGGTTGCTAGGATGCTACCGGCCTAGAGCATCATTGGTTGCCAGGATACTGTTGGCCCACAGCTTCATTGGTTGCCAGGACACTACTTACCGTACATTACACATTATATATATATATATATATCAATTCTTACATGTGGTGGCTGCCTCATTTACTTACTATAATGCATCTATGGAGAAGCAATTTTATCAAGAATCATTTAATAACACAGGACACCTACCTCCCCCTCTTCTCCTTAACATAGGGGGAGGTATTCTGTGCACATAGAGAACTGGGAACAATGCTAACTAAGAAGAGTGCAGCAGAGGCAGAAATTACAGAAAGTTATTAGCTCACTGGATTTCTGACAGGAGCAACAGGCATTTTTTTTTATTTACTGACTATAACCAAACACTTACAATGGCATATTTAACAGGCCAAAAGGGAACAAATAGAGGAAGTTAATTTTTAAGGTTGATATACACTTTAAGAGGAAGATCAGCAATCTGTAGCAAATAATCATATATTATATTCTACTGTTTAAACAGTTGGGTTTAATAGTGGAATTTAAATGTCATGGGTTTCTTCAGAGCAAGTGGCTGTGAAGTTAATGCATACACTGAAAAGGGATGAACATAAAACACATAAACACCAACCTTTGCATGCGTTCTTGCATCTCCCTCTGCTTGCGGATCTCTGGAAACTGTTTCTCATAGTACTCCCTTATTTTACTTTCTTTTGCTCGCCTTCGTGGATTATTTTCAATTCGCTCCACCTTCTTCTCCCAAGCTTCCATTAGCTGGTCATAGCGTTGGCAAAGCTTCTGTTCCTGAAGGAGGTATATACAAATCCTTTAGAAAAAGCTGACCGTAAATACAAATAAAAAAAATCAATCCCTAGAACGAGCTTTTTCATATGCTGCAGCATATCGGTCCTAAATTTTGTCTTCATTAGTTTTATTTTTTTCAGGCATTTTCCATCTTTATTTTCAACTGATGATTCTGGCAGTAACACATTTCCTGTCTTATGGTGACAATGTTCGCTCGCTGTTCATTCGCTCAGCGTTGCCAGATTTGGACTACAAACACCTTCCTCTCTTCTCATTTCTATAACATAGGGGGGAAGCCAAGGTGTTCCCTAGTTCACAGGAGAAAACTGGTGATAGCTAATAATATCGTTTAAGAATTCTGTTCAGTACATAGGAAGTTAGAAGCATGCTGGATTTCTAGCACGAACAACAGGTATGCTTCTGTACTGCAGACAATGTACTTGGCCTTCAAACAAAACAAATGCAGCCACCACATCTAAGGACTAGTAAGATGTGATATATTACATTTTTGTTCTTGTGTTTAGATGCATTTATAGTGATCATTGTGAATATAATGAGGTCCGATTACCACAAACTGAGTGGGGAGAATGGGGGCTCCCATTCTCATGAGAAAATGTTTGTGGTGGACAGCCGGAGACAGTGTCACATAGTAACCACTAAATACCTGTGCATTGACACATGCCTGAATCATGTGTTGCCCAAGCAAATTCCCAATGCCCAAAACATGTAATAGAACTGTTGCATACAAAATACCCACTGCAGATTTGAATGTGGCGCTCATGAGTAATCTGCCTAAATTTGAAACTCAAAAATAAGGCATAAGTATCAGCAGTCTTATAGACAGAAGCATGCATGTGCTTCCTATACATGTCCTGGAGGTGTAGTGTTTTGTGCTGCCCGATGAAAAGAGGTGGGAAAGGGTGGGACTTTGTGTTCCAAAGCTTAAACCCATGACATTTTGCATGACATAAGATGTTAGAGTGGAGAGAATGCAGACATATGAATATACTGTACACCCAAATTCTGGGACCCTGGAGCCACACAAAGTCCAATGGCCACTAGTTTTCTGTACCGTTGTACAGTATTAATCTTGTGCACTGAAAACAATACAGGGAAATTAAATTAGTATATACAGTATATAAGCAAATGTAGCCACCCAATAGTATAGCATCTAGAAAAGGTTGGTCAGCAAGTTATATCTGTACCCTGCTAATTTACCATCCTAACCAATAGCTGTAGTGCCCACAGCGCTGGCAATAAAGCAAGGAAATTCTGTCATCCTTTCTGTATATTGTTTTACTGACTTATACAGGGTTGTTCACAAAAGGGTGAAGAGTTTAGAGTAGTGAATAATCTAGGACAACATAGTTGAACTGGAAAGTGAGCTGAATTGGAGAATTTTTCCAAATCGGCTATGTTGTCCTAGATTGTTAACTTCTCCTGCCTTCTCCTAACTCTTCACCCTTTTGTGGATAGTCCTGATAGTGTTTTATGGACTTCTGCCAGCACGATTTCTTCTGTGCTTATAAGTCATCAACGTTTATCCTCAAATAGAGTGGGGCTTGCTTTTCTTGCCTCTATAAATAAAGAATTAAAAAAAATAATAGAGTTTATTATTTTAATTCTACCGTGTATATAAATCAAGGAAGCTAAACCCAGGCGCAATGCATGGACATGCAACATGTGCTGCTATGCTTTGCTTTGGAAGAAAATCCTGCATGCTATATTTTGACTAGTGATGAGCCTGGGCTTGGTGTGACCCAGTTGGCCTGAGTTTGCCCAAACCCGCTCAGAACTGGTAAGTATATTCTCTGTAGATTGTATTGAAAGACACTGTGCCGCCAAATTGGTACAAAACCTAGGCTCATCTCTAATTTTCACCACTTAAATCACCTAGAAAAATGCATGTCAATGCAAGCTAATGCAAAATGTGTTAATGTAAGTATTGTGGTGTAAATGAGTCCTTACTGTAATTTATTGCAGGACAGGAAAATACTCATGAATGCTAGCTGATCTATATCAGTGACTGAAAAACAAGGATTTAAGGCAAACTATTTCAAAAGCAGCTGGAGAGCCAGAAAAAAATAATAAAGTAAATTGGCTGGAAAGACTATAAAAAAAGACTCAGCTTCTGATAACTGTTTTCATGCTGTCTCACAAAATGTCAGCCAATTTTCCTTTTTATGCCCCGAGAGTAACTTTGTTGGTCTTTTCCAGAAATATATAAGATTATCAATATACTGTGCTGATTTTGCACTGAGTGCTAAGATTCCTCCTTCCAGAAATCAGGCCCCCAGAGTAAGCGGGCAGTCTATACGATAATCAATATTCAGTAAGAAGGGCCGAAGAGAGAAAAATAACTGTATTTCAACAGTCTCAGCAAAAGAACTGAGTGCCCTACCAAGAAATACAAAATATGAAAAATGCAAAAGGTTACATAATGCTTCATCTAAAATTAAGATCACATAACAAGCTTGGCAATCTCATACAATCTGAGCTCCATGTAACTTATCACACAGGATTTTAATTACAAGGCACATGCAGCATCAACAAAACTTTCCATCATAAACTTCCATACGCTTGAGTCGGATAGTCATCCCTGACACTGCCTGACGGCTTTTCTTTGTTCATTTCATATGTGATCTTAGAAAAACTCACAAAAAGATCTGCTTATGTGACCTAGCTTTTAAGACATATGAGTAAAATGGACTACAGTACCCTGGAAGCAATGGAAGGAAATCTGAGACCTTCAAGGAAACCAGTATGTCATATAATAACAGGGGGCTTCCAATGTTCACCTCCTTCTGCCAATGCTATCTGCATGGCCATCTCTGGCTACTTTCTACATCCCTGAATAAACATACAGATTACAATGTCAAAATGAAATCATAACTCCGGATCTATATATTTGTTTCAGGTGAGTGTCTTAAAAAATATTAAAGTCAGGCAAATTACATTTCAGAAGGGGAGGTCAGTAACTGCACTCTGTATTTTCTGTGTGCATGTTTCCTTACAATTGATGGGAGCTAATTTCACAAAGCTAAAAGCTTCCATGTTTTCATCTTATTTAGACTAGGGTACATGGGCAATAGGCCTAGTTCACACAAGCTCCAACTTGTATAAGAGCAGTGTGAACAGCAATCTTTAACAAAAGCATTTTTTGAGCTATTGGCCAGTTTTGTTGAAGCTTTTAAAGTATCTTCCTGCTCCAGTTTGGGAATGTTAAAGACAGATCTTAATGGGAGTGCCAACTATCACTTTAAACAAGCTGCTAGCAAGCTTCTTTACTACTCGCATGTTGAAAACCTGCTGCAGTCTATCTGCAGCTTGATTAAAATGACAGTCACCACTCCCATTAGGATCTTTGTTTAACATTCCCAAACTCTGCTCTTCCACATTGCCATAAAAGGGTTAAATCTCTCAGATGGGATAGCGGTAACTGCCCATGTAGCTCCAGAATACATTGTACAATTCTATGAAAACTGGGGCAATGAACACTAAAGAAAAACTGGAGTAGTTGTCCACTGTAATAAACCAGATGTCTTGTTTCTTCTAATTGGGTCTTGTGGCCAAACCGTTCCACTTTTCTCTGCTAAACTCCACTAATTTAGAAAAATTCAGGTAAATGTTTGTGGAAGGAAGTGTTAAACCATGTCAAAATGATTCTACATTTTAAACATTGCCTGGCCCCTATGGGTAGAGTGGGCTGAAGCAACACATGACTTTACATGCCTCCTGGAGCTGTTCAGTTATCACCGCTTATAAATGTCAGAATTCTCCTAGGGTGATCTGTACATAAAACATCCTTTTACACCTCCAGCTAAATGTGATGAATCACAGGCACAAGGCAAATCAATTGGCTGAGTGTAAGCAGAACTGTTGCTAATTAGCACAATTTATAGATAAAATATAATTAGCTCTGCAGAACGTTGCTGCCACTTAACAACTCACCATTTTGCACTGTATATGACATACTGACTTATAGCTGACATACCTAAACTTGCACAATGCCTTTGGCAAGTCACTTCACTGAGTGGTCCCAACTCATCCCCTCCTCCCCCAATCAGCTGATTTAGAGGGTGGATTAATGATCGGCCATGTTTATCCAAGCACATGGACAAGAAGGGAGGGTAATCATGGCAAATAGAATCCCATATGGTGCACTGATTTCTTTTTACAATTAATTTGTCATATCCACTATATTTATAAAGCGACAAACAGCTGACTGGTGACCTGAAAAATGGGGAACTGCTGTAGTAGAAATGTTTTCAAACAGTTGAGACAAAACTGTCAGCTGGACTAAACATTTTGACTGTCAGATGACTGTGTTGGCAAGATAACTGTGCGCATTTTTCCTTTAAACTTTTAAATGTGGCAACATTAAAATTTGTGACAAAAATGGCTGTACTTGTAACACCGAGAGCGACATAAGGAAAAGTGGAGAACATTTCTTTATAAATTGGATGAAAACATATGACGGAAACACAAAACAGGATTTGATGCTTTCTACATTACCCTACACGTCCTGTTACATTCATAGGTAAGTGACAAAAAGCAGATACTCAACTGTCAGTTAAAGGCACACTATACATCAAAACATATTGGGGGAAATCTGTCAAAGCAATTGCGACAGGTTTAGCCTCTTAGATCATTTTTTTTTTTATGTGCAAATCTGTCTTTCAACATGTGCCCCTGTTTTAACCTGAGCTTGCACTACTTTTTCAGTTGCATGTATTTCGCACCTGTTTTGACCTGAGCTTGCACTTCTTTTCCAACTGCACGTGTTTTGCACCTGTTCATCAGAGCTTGTACTACTTTTTCAGTTGCATGTATTTCGCACCTGTTTTGACCTGAGCTTGCACTTCTTTTCCAACTGCACGTGTTTTGCACCTGTTCATCAGAGCTTGTACTACTTTTTCAGTTGCATGTTTTTTGCACCTGTTTTCATCTGCACTTGTTCTGGGCTGTCTGAAACTGGAGCATCACCTAAGAAAACAAACAATCACAACTTAAGAAGTCCCCATGACCATTTTTTCAAGATGCGACGGTCAAGCTTTTTGCCTGGAGTTACAAGTCTTCTTTCCTGGAGCCTATTAAACCTCATTTATCAACAATATTACACCAGCAACATAAATATGGTGCAAATATATTCTGTGCAAGTTCAAACACTCGCAATTGCTATGATAAATCCCCCCCATTGTATTTTGATAACTGCATCTGTTTAATATCTGTAAAATATCAGTACATGAATTCCTTTTTTTTTAAATATTTTCCCATGCCTTAAGGCTAAGTTCACATGAGTGGCAAACATTACTGGCGGTTGACAGCAGGTTTACAAGCATTCAAGAGCCTTCCATGTGTACCTTGCTTTAAAGCTAGTTATGAATTGATGATTGTGTTTGCCATTTGTTTCACTTGTTGGTTTTGGTGTGGGGACACACTGGGGGCTTCAGCTTCCATTGCAATGAGCGGAGCTTCTGGTGTGTCTCTGTGCCTGTAAGGAGGTTGGGCTGCCTCCTGGTGAACCTGCACCCAATTCATCCTTTGCTGTGTATGCTCCAAGATGGAGACTCTCCTAGATTAGAGTTAGGAGCACACTATACAGAGGGGCCTTGAAGAGGCAGTGTGGCTTCAACATATTTAGCAAAAGTAGTGCAACTAAAACCCCTGTTTTTTGTTTTTTTAGTCCTAAAGGTTAGACAGTGTTTTTTTTTGCTAGCTGGTGAATGTGCTGGCAGATTTTTGCTTTTGTGCAAGAGCTGATACTGACGCCTTCAGAATGTCTGTTTTTTTGGGGATCCCAAGGTGGATTTTGCATTACAATACCGTACTGTAGCCATGTGCCAAGCAGTCCCCTTGACAGGTAGTAAACATTTGCAATGTAATGTATGCAAGCCTGAGCTGCCTCTATTTGAGGTGGGCAGTTGGGGCGCAGTAAAAACTCAGATCAAACACCTGTTTTTCCACCCCTTTGCTCCCTATGTGAATGAAGCCTTATTTATATGCTTCTCCACATTTACATGCAGGCCAAGCTGTCCAGCAAAAGTGACAGTTATACGAGTTGGGACAAACCACAAAACACGTCCGGAGTGCTTACAAGGGTCGACTTTTATACATGTGGTTTGAACATTTTTCCAAAAGAAAAAAAAAAAAAAAGATTGCTATACCTGCTTAAAATGTGTTAGCTGGAGTTTGGCTTTAATTTAATTTGTTGATTACTGAGGGCCAATGCACATTACTATGTGTTTAGTGCACGCTATCCCACAGCACGATACCGTGCGGTAGTTGCGTTGTCATTTACTTTAATGGTACCCCAGCACACCTCCCAGCGGCCTGTTCTGCAGTGCAATGCATGGTACAGTGTGCTGCTGCAGTGAAAAAAGTAGTGCATGCACTACTTTTTTCATTACAACGCACAGTATTGTGTACTGCACATTGCGCTGGACTGTATAGCATGCCTGCCTAGAGGTGCGTTGGGTGCAACGCAAGCACCTAGTGCACAGTACCGCATGGTAGGTGTGCTGTGTGATAGCGTGCACTAAAAGAACAGTAATGTGTGCTCCGCACAATGCTATAGTGTGAACAAGTCTTCCAAATCTAAAAACTACATGTCTATCTAAAAATACCCTGTTTACAGGATGACAATGCTGCTATGTGATTTCAATGCAGAACAAACCACGCTGTCAGCCTGTTAAAGAAGAAAAATAACAAATCTAATGGCAAGATCAGCTGATAATACTATGCGACGGTGGTGGGGGGACCCAGAAAAACAAAAACTGATGTTTTGTGCAACTGCATCATACATGTCATTTTTTATTTAGCCCATAGTGCAGTTGTAAACATACGTTTGTGTGACTTCTGAGACAACGGAAAGGAGAATCGAGTAAAACGTGGTACACAAAATGCACTTTGTACAGATGTCTCCTTCTGCTGGAAAGATTTTATAATGACCGAGGCCATTTAGGAAGTAGAGCAATTTATTTTTCCATACACATCTTGTGTGTCATAAAATTGTTTAGAGGCTTGGTAAACAACTAGAGTCATCTCAATTTGGCTAGGAAATCCAGCTTTTAGTATTCCATCATCGCTTAAAGTATACCGGGGCAGTTGGCAAATGGATAATGACTTACTTCCTGGAAGTCTGTAATTTAAAACAAGACTTAAATGCCTGCCAAAATGTCAGTTTCCACTGAAACAATACTGATAAGAAGTATAGTATTTACAACTGAGAAAAAAAGCTTTTCTGCAGAAATAGCTTATAAGCAGGGGTGCGCAATTCATATTGCCCGACGCCTGGGACATGTCGTTTTATGCGACAGACAGGTGCATTTTTTTTTCTACATTTAGCTCTGCTGCGGACATCCGATTTGAGAGATGCAAGGCATTGGACACTTTCTCTTTGCATGATACGGATGTCAGTTATATGAGTATGTGAGACAGACATTACTGATTTATAGATTATCTCTATTAGGACATATTGAATATGATCTACAAAGAAACTACGGTATATGATATTGTGAAACAGGGGCAACAATTTGTGGGAACTTCTAAGTATTGCCATGGTTTGTAAGACGGTGCTACATGTTTTGGTAATAAATGACTATGACTTCATATAAAATAATGGACAGTTGTCATCTACATATTATATATTTTGGGTAGGGAATATTATGTTGAAAGTTTGAGTCCCAGAAACAGGAATTGCTTTGGAATTTGTTATTCTAACTGATAGGTCGGAAGTAAAAATGAATTCAGGGATCGTTTTGATCTGCCATACTGAATATTAGATCAGTAAAATTTTTGGTTACTGTCTATTCAAACAGCTGTTAAGGTTAAGGGCAGGGGTCAATCATCCCATGTTCAAAGGCTGTTAAATCGCGTTGTTTACCCATATCTTCAGAAAAAAATAATTTCTACTGCCGTGGTAAACAACCTGCTTCCCTATTTATAATAGTCTGGCCCTCTAGCAACTTCAGCGTGAAATTATAGCTAATTATAGCTAATTTGCCTACAAACATCAGGTGATCATAATAAACTGGCCACTCAGTGTACACTGGTGGCCAGATTATTATGACCACCCCATCAGTACTTAGTTGGGCCACCTTTTGCCTTCAATACTGCGGCACCTACACTTCTCTGGAGTCCAGTGGCTGCGTGCTTTACACCACTGCATCAGACGCTTTGCATTGCACTTGGTGATGTAAGGCTTGGGTGCAGCTGCTCGACCAAGGAAACCTATTTTATGAAGCTCACTATGCACAGTTGTTGTGCAAATCTGAAGGCCACACGAAGTTGGGAGGTCTGTAGCTATTCACTCTGCAGACAGTTGTTGACTCTTGCGCACAGTTTGCTTCAGCATGTGCTGACTCCGCTCTGTCATTTTACGTGGCCTACCACTTCGTGGCAGAGGTGCTGTTGTTCCCAGTTGCTTCCACTTTGTTATAATACCACTAACAGTTGACCATGGAATATTTAGTAGCACAGAAAGTTCACGGAACACCTGAATCCACTGATTTGGAGAGGTGTCCCAATACTTTTGGCAATATAGTGTATTGCCAAAAGTATTGGGGGAAAAAAAGGTTGCCAAACATTCACTCCCCAGACACTTCATAGAGGCACATAAGTCCAATCGCAAAGGATTGAGAGTCTTCGGGATCGAGGCCATTCCAGATAATTTAGATGAGGGGATAAGATTCAAGAGACTGTGCCATAGGGAAGCCTATTGGATTTATTCCCTCAATAGCTTACACCCAGTGGGTCTCAATGAGGGCCTAGAATTGGCCTCATCACTTTAAGAACCATACTTATTGCTATTCTTAGGAGATGACGACGTTTTCAACTTCATTTGGACTGTCGTCCTTACCATTCATCCATTCCCCCTATACTTCCCCGTAGGGTGATACAGGTGAAACTCGAATAATTAGAATATCGTGCAAAGTTCATTTATTTCACTAATGCAACTTAAAAGGTGAAACTAATATATGAGATAGACTCATTACATGCAAAGCAAGATAGTTCAAGTCGGGATTTGTCATAATTGTGATGATTATGGCTTACAGCTCATGAAAACCCCAAGAACCCCAAATCCACAATCTCAGAAAATTAGAATATTACATGCAATCAATAAAACAAGGATTGTACAAAGAACAATATCGGACCTCTGAAAAGTATAAGCATGCATATGTACTCAGTACTTGGTTTGGGCCCCTTTTGCAGCACTTACTGCAATTACTTTTGCACGATATTCTAATTATTCGAGTTTCACCTGTATAATACATCATATCCCTTATACCTATTTTATTTCTGACCAGGCACTCCCTTATTAGGCACATGTGTCATAGTCAGTCAATAGGTCATGCTGCCAGCTACTAATTAATTAATTATTAATTTTCAAAAAATAATTTTCACATATGCTAATGGAAGTCTCCAATCATCATTTACACAGTGTGTTATTACATTTTATATAATCATAAATGTTATACATCCTCATATATTTTAAAATATTTTTAACTCTTTTATATTTACGCATTATAATAGGGAATCTATATGTTTAGATCTAGTAACTTTTTTTCAGTCCAGTTACCTTTCTCCAAATGTGTTCTACATGACACTTAGCTGTTTTTAGATGTTTGCATTAGTATTATATGATAACACCAGATTGCTTTACAACGGCTAGTTTAGTCTTAGACATTATTAGAGTACGTATCCTATACATTTGTTATGTCATTTTTGTAGTTGTTTATGGAAGTTCCGTGTAAGGCCTCCCTCCCTCCCATATTGCCCAATGCATAATCGTCCACTTTTATTTTGGCCGCTCCAGTAGTCATTATGTCCACAGTGGGATACAGATCGGTTTTTCGTCCCGCGGATTGGACGGAGCTACTGGCCACTCCCACCAGGCGAGCCTACCTGAGGCCATCCAGTGATTGGATGAGCCGCCCAGAGGGTTGCCCCGTCAGCTACAGGACGGGGAACCCTTTCTGCCGTCACGGCCGTCCTACCGGACACATCCTCAGCTGTTGCAGCTTGAGCCGATGAGGTCCCGGCACACCAGCCGATTGGCCACCAGTTTCTATATAGTGTGTATGGAACGGAGGAGGCCCCTATCTGATGAAGGGGGCGTGACCCCGGAAACGCATTATCACAGCCTACCTTGCTGGCACACAGGCACGGCTGTGCAGCTGTCACTGGCTTACTTTTTGGTCCATGTATTCACATACAATGCTCCATTCATGTCGACCTTTGTGAGTATGATTCTCATCTATTATTGGTTTTATCACAATAAATTTGTCTGCACCAGGAAAGGCGCCCCTTGTTTGTTTTTTTCCCCCAGATTTTGCAGTCCCCCTGGCTGGTTTGGGGCAGCATCCTGCAGAATTTCAATTACATCTTTCATTTTTAAAACAGACTTTGATCTTCTTTGCACACTTTTTTTCTCTGGTGGAGCGGTCCCATTTGGCGCTTTTTGTTCATATTTGTACTGACACAGCCATTAATGTCTAAACCGCTGGCAACAAAAGTAATTACACCCCTAAGTGAAAATGTCCAAATTGGGCCCAATCAGCCATTTTCCCTCCCCGGTGTCATGTGACTCGTTAGTGTTACAAGGTCTCAGGTGTGAATGGGGAGCAGGTGTGTTAAATTTGGTGTTATCACTCTCACTCTCTCATACTGGTCACTGGAAGTTCAACATGGCACCTCATGGTAAAGAACTCTCTGCGGATCTGAAAAAAAGAATTGTTGCTCTACATAAAGATAGCCTAGGCTATAAGACGATTGCCAAGACCCTGAAACTGAGCTGCAGCATGGTGGCCAAGACCATACAGCGGGTTAACAGGACAGGTTCCACTCAGAACGGGCCTCGCCATGGTGGACCAAAGAAGTTGAGTGCACCTGCTCAGCGTCATATCCAGAGGTTGTCTTTGGGAAATAGACATGTGAGTGCTGCCAACATTGCTGCAGAGGTTGAAGGGGTGGGGGGGTCAGCCTGTCACTGCTCAGACCATAAAACCATGGCTGTTGTCCCAGAAGGAAGCCTCTTCTAAAGATGATGCAAAAGAAAGCCCACAAACAGTTTGCTGAAGGCTAGCAGACTAAGGACATGGATTACTGGAACCATATCCTGTGGTCTGATGAGACCAAGATAAAAGACCTCTGCAGACACATCCTTGCCTTCCATTTGCTCCATTCAGCTGCTGTGAGTGAAAGGAAAGCCTTGTAAAAATTACGAATCACCAGAGATAGAGCTTGCATTGGTCAACTGCTGTGAATCACATGCTTATCCATACCTGGATGGAGTAGGTAATTCCCTTAGTTCCTGCTGTTAAATGGAGCAGAGGGGAAGTTAATTAAAGATAGTGGTATGCTGATGTGAATGGTTCAAATACAGCAAACCTGTTGCTTTGTCTTGAATGGAAAAGCAGAGGTTTGCTGAAGGACCCCCTCCTCAGCAGCACATACATGCCCTCTGCTGCCTTGCTGCTCTGTGCACTCACTGTATACAAAGAAAATATCAAGTACTTCCAGGTAGAGCTGCAACAGTTAATCGATTTAGTCGATTAAAATCGACGATTGAAAACGTTGGCAACGTTTTCGATCGTCGATTCGTCGGCTATCGATTGATTTGCCTGTTCGGGGCTGTTCTGGGCTCCACATGCGGCCTGAGCCACACGTCACACGCTGCACTTTTTTTTTACTTCCACCGCGCCAAGCTTGCTCCCGTGATGGACTACAATCTTAACACAAACTAGTCGTCAATCACTGGAGCCTTTTTTTTTTTATCCGATTAACCGATTAATCGAACTTAATAATCGGCCAACTAATCGATTATGAAAATAATCGTTAGCTGCAGCCCTACTTCCAGGTATGGAGGAGCATGTGCCTCACTTGCTTACCACTCATGTAACAATGCTGGTGATTGCTGTCACATAGGGGCAAATAAGATTCTTCAGCACTGTTCCAAGTACAGCTATTTGAAAGTTGCACAGGGCTTCCTTTCCTCAATCCAACCAGCAGAACGGAATATCAAGGAGTGAAGGAAAATCAAGTATATGCTATTGTAAAAGGAATATATAAAGCTAACCTGTTGCTTTGCTCTGCATGCGCAAAGTACATATTTGCTTTAACTGTTCCTGTTTTTCTGGAAAGACTGCTCAACCAACATGGTCAAATTTTGTATGCAATGTATGTAGTGCCTCCAATTAACTCTATTTTATATTGTAATTTTAAATAATGGAAAATCCATAAAAAATAAAAGAAACTGAATCCAAAATTCCCAACGCTTTCGCAGAATTCTTTCCAACATAAACAATTCTTCGGACAGTACTGTGCCAAGCAAAGGGCACTGTTCAGTCAAGATCTGCTTTGTTCTTTTCTTGCCAGTTTCTACTGACTTAACAAATGCGGAGAAATCCTATATTGTTACAGGTTTATTTTCCTTATAAACTCACTTGGAGATTGTTTTACAAATGTTCTGTCATTGTAGCCAGAATAATAAGAGAAATATGTTATGATATCAAAACTGGAGCAATAAAATTCAAGCTGTGGATGGTGAGCCACGCCACTCCTTCAACTTTTCATATTGCTGATCTCTTTCTGACAGCAGGCTAATGAATTGAACAGTGGATTTATCTGGTACTTTCCAAAAGGTAATTACCCGCTGGCATCTCCCTAAAGGAGTGTCTTATAGGTTTGATCTGTTCTGCTCCTACTTGAACAGGAATGACCTTCAGATATGACCTTAGACAACACACACTTAGACAAGGCCACCACTCCTTCACATTCAGATTGTACAGACATTTTACACTCCATATGCTACTAAATCCTGGCTCAGCAGCAATAAGCATCTGTGTAAAGGACTGCCGCTGTTTCAGGGCAGACAAGATATTAAGAACCATTTATAACAATCCACCAGCAATTCTTGCAAGCAGTTTGCTTGAAAATGAACACGGTTCTAGACAGCAGATTTCACATTTGTTTTCTTTTTGTTTGAAAGATGAGAGATGATATTGCGGTCTGAAGTGCAGGCTCAGGGGCCATTATTCTGACAATGCCTTCACTACATGGTCAATTACTGACCTGGAACAGAAGTGCAAACAGTAAAGACTGAAAAATCTAAACTCTCATAATTCATACCTGTTCCAAGTCCGTGATTAACAAGATGTCAAAAGTAAACATCAAGACAATGATGAGCCCTGGAACCTGAACCTTTAAAAACAAGGCCACAATAATCGTATCCATATATCTAATCCTGTAGGTTCCCTTTAATGCAGGTCTGTCATCTCATGGAATGGGGTTGTCCACAAAGCACTATATTTACTCCCTGTGATTCAGTAACCTTTTATAGTGGCACCATTGTTATCTTTTTTTTTTTTCAATAAAGATATTCAATTCTTAGGTGCAGTAACTGATGGCAACCAGACTCTGGTTAATTCTGAGGAGAAAGCAGAGTACTTAGGTAAATGGAAAGTCAACTTGCTTTTGAGCATGCTAGTAAGGACAGGGGTAATGTGAAGCACACAGATTGACTTCATGCTTAGTATACTCATGAAGGGCTAAGGAAAAGCTCATTATTGTCCATAGAAACATATGAGAAATAAATGAACACATGTTGGAGCCTGGCCAGGAAGAATTTCAAAAGTGGCTGTGTGTTGTAATGAGCTGAAGTCTGAGAGGGGGGCTTAGGGCCTAACTACCCACCAGCATAAACATTTCTTTACTAACATGCTCCATTCAGCAGCCGGGAATGGGGAAGTAAGCTCCAAATCAACCATTGTCACACAGGGCTATGGACCCCTTCACTGATACTATGTGAGAGTGCTGGGCCAACCAAAAAGCACCTAGCCACGTTGCATAAGAGAAGGGAAGTGAGTCACATGCTAACCCATACCCGCAGGTGCCGGATATTTCTCACCAGTTCCAGTGCCCAAATGGAGTGGCCCTTGGAGGAAAAGGGCATACAGGGACGAAGGGAGGTTTGATTTTAAGTCTCAGAGTGGATTTAAAATTACGGAGCAATATTTACACGCACATGATGCATTGACGTGCCCTGCCATCAAAAGCCCTAAATGTTCACGTTCTTCGATAAGCCATTTGTGACTGTTTTTGAAATCACAACCTTACACTTCAGAACCTAAAAAAACATTCATGTTTTTGGTTCATTTGAGTGCCCTTTCTGGTATGCAAGATGTTTTATTGCAAAATGCGTTCCCTCTAATTGCACAGCAAAATTACATCTTTATTCTTTCCTTGCTTTTCTGAGTGCAGCTGGCTGGAGAGGGAAAAAAGCTTTTATTCCTCAGTAAGCTGTGGTGATCAGTCAGAAAAGGAGAAGTTACGCTTCTGTAATTTTAATTAATTCTACCTTGTTTTTTGCTGGATCAGCGTCTGTTCCTTCATACTAGAAACATTAAGCTGTCCTTTTGGCACCAAAAACGGTGTGCAGTCGGCACCTCAACCTGATGCTAATTAGCTTTTCCATTTAACCCATACTACTCCACACACATTTTAATGTTTTACTCCATTGTGCTTCTTTAAAGGGGAGCTCCAGTCAAAATGTTGCATGCAGAGTTACAACCCTGTTAGATTTGTATTGCTCTTTATGTCTCTGTATAGTAGACTCACTGCCACTTGCTGTCCTGGTGAACACTGTCTTTGGGACAGAAGTTGAATATTTTCTAAAATCTTACAGCTGTCACCAGAACAAAAAATAAGACAAGTGTCCCAAATGTAGGATTTCCCTATTTGGGATAATTTCCTTCCACTTCCTGTTGCGTTTCTGGGACAGAATTGAGAGGCAACCACCCCAAAGATTGCACAGAAATCATTTAAAAAAATAAATAAATAAAAAAGCCCTCTACTACAATACTACCCACCTAAAATGGCCTGACTGGATATTCTCTCACGGTTCCTTGAACCCTACTACTCCAAACAAACCTGAAATGGCTAGTTGTATGAAACACAAAATGCCATTTGGATAAATTGCTTTGTATTTTAGGCTCTATACAAACCAGCAATTCTGGATGTACCATTGGGGTATAAAGTAATGATTTGGATAGGTTTCATAGAAAACTATATTGGTGTTGGTTCAATTGTGTGTGAAACATCTTTACTTACAAATAAACATTTATTTTGCACAATCACAAAAGTATAAGGCCATCCAGCTCACCACAGGTTCATCCCCTATTGAGAGCTTAATTGAATGGAGGGGTCACAGAGACCTCTCTCTGATTAAGTTTAATTAGGTGGGTGAAACATGTCAGAGCAGATGAACAGGTTGGAGTGTTTCTGCTACTTGGTAAAGTTTTGTGTATGAAAATGGAAGCTGTGTGCAACCTAAAGCTGACCATACACTCCAAATTTCAGCCCATTCTTGATGATACGCCAGATTCGCTTAGTGGGTGGCCCTGTTGGCAACCTTCTGTCCTGCATCCTTTGACCAGAAAATCAAACGAGCCAGCCTTAAAATCAGCTGCCATCGCTGTTCGGGTATTCTGGCAGCAGCACACCCACCGCTGTCAGAATACAGCCCAGCAGGTTATTCATCCAGTAACACTGTTTACCATGGATGAAGGAATCTTATTTTTAGTTAATCCCCCATTTTGAAAGAACAATATATAACAGTGTATGGCCAGTTTTTTACTTTTGTGATTGCAGTGAGGGGGGGGTGAGGATGCTCAAAGTTTGGTTTGGCACTCGCAGCAGCTGTGCGCTGCTTTAGAAAAAACCTCTGTCATGGCGTTGCGTGAACACAAGGTGTACCCATAACACCGGTGTCATCGTGCATTATTCGTTTTCTAAAGGGAAAGCAGAGACAGCAGAACCTGTCTGTCTTCAGAATCTCTTTCTAATTTACATTTTCTGCTGGCTATGTGAACAGGAAAATTCAAAGAATTTCTCTGACTTAAAAGACATTTCCACCTTTCTAAGTGATTTTGAGTTTTTTGCAGTAATGTAGAGGTGCAGAGGAGATGTACATGTGTGTGCATTCTCAGGAGTCACAGGGCTGTTTTTCATACTTTATTTTATAGACTCTTTCACAGGCCAGAGACCTAAAAATTAAAAACTCCCTCCACAGGATCTGCAATACGTCTCTCAGACGGACGGGTTGTGATAAAACATTTTTAACATTGTTAAAAATTTTATCTATACAAAAGTATACGATCCAATAGAAATAAGGTGTGCTTGAACAAGCTCATAATCCCTTGTGATTAGCTCAGGCTACAAAAAAAGTAGATGCAAGTAAAGAAGCAGATTCTACCAGTGGTGCCATAGAGAGCACTTGCAGTTGTTTCAAGAGAAACTTGGCTAGGATAAGTCAAGTTATTCTGAAAAAGTACCTATAACTATTTAATTGCCATGCAAAATGTCATTAAATAAGGGACTGTGGGTAGTAGAAGAAGCTGTAGGTGGTATTGTCTTCTCCATACCGAAAAGAAGATGGTGTTTTTTGATATGGTACCTGTAGCGAGAGAAAGCTGGTATACAGTTCCTGGCTACAAATACCTCTACAGTACTCAGAACTGCCTTCACTCTTACTGCATCGTAACACTCTCGCTTTGAGAAAGAGCACGTTAATCAAAAAAGGCAATAAATGTTTGCTTTTCTCAACACAATTTCTGTACTGCATGCTGCCATATTTTAGATGTAAATCAAGGCAACACTACATTGTTGTGTACCGTGATATCAAATTACACTTACCCACTGCTTGCGTGCATGATTCCTCCTTTTAAAATATAGTATAAGCTTCTTGCGCATTGTCTGATTTCTATAACAAGATTTAAAAGAAGAAAAAAAACATGTTGGAAGGCAGCTGAGCAACATATGATCTTTATGTTTCAAGATTTAAAATAGTATCTGACCCTTTTGTAATTATTGAACATACAAACTGAGAAGCTACATAAACAGCAACAGAAAGAGTGGCAGATAAAGAAAAAAAAAAATCACTGGAAGAAGTATGCGTCTTTTTTAAGTATGTATATACGGTTAGGGAGGCAAGTATCTCCATAACCGCCCCCTCCGCTCTTTACAAGAGCTCCTGCTTTCCAGCTCCCTCATCAACTCCTCCCACGCTCGCCTCCAGGACTTCACTAGAGTCTCCCCCATCCTATGGAACTCTCTACCCCAACCTGTCCATCAGGCGTTCCCTTAAGACTCATCTCTTCATGGAAGCCTATCCCACCTCAAACTAACCACCGAACAATCACTTTCTCATACAAGCATCCCTGCACAGCTACCTCTTCATGTATCACTTGCCCCTCCCTTTTAGATTGTAAGCCCTCACGGACAGGGCCCTCCTTACCATCTTGTCTTGAATTGTATTGTGATTGTAATGTCTTCCTTATATTGTAAAGCGCTGCGCAAACTGTTGGCGCTATATAAATCCTGTATTAATAATAATAATAATATCTAAACTCTGTCTGCGCTCTCCTTGCTATATAAATCCTGTATAATAATAACAACAACAATACCCCTCCTAGATACATCTAAGGAGCCAGTACCTAATGTCCCTCAGAGATAACTGCTGGTACAATCATGTAAAAAGTAAGTACACCCCCATTGAAATTGTTCAACAGGCAAGACATTAGATCTTCATTCAAACAGAGCCTACAGATAAAGTTAAAAGAGAACTATGGGGTAAGTGTTTTTCCCCATAGTTCTTTTGGATCACAGGAGGACATATACTAACCTCCTCCCGTGAACCAAAGCTCAGTATATCGCGGGCTGTTGCCCGCGATATACTGTGAGCACCGCAGCTGGGACTGTCGAGATCCACTCAGCTGTGTGAGTGACAGCTGGCTCTGGCCAATCTAGAGGCAGAGCCAGCTGTGCCCGCCCCCGTCCGTTCCTCCACTTAGCGATGGAGGATCGGAGAGGGGAGGGGAAATCCCTGCAGGCAGCGGTGACTGAGAGTCATTGCTGTATGCAGGGAGACGATTGAGAAGTTAGGTGCATGTTTCTGCTCATTTCCCGATCGATAGAGCTGACCTGTGACAGCTTCATTGTCACACATCGGCTCTAACTATGAGGATGAGGGAAATCACTCACCTCATAGTTCTCCTTTAATAAGCCTGTAGAAATGACACTGTTATATTCATGTGTATTTGCAGTGTATTTTTCAATCGACTTTTATTGAAACAACCAATCTGTAAAATCAGCTGAAGTCACTGTGTGAGTAGTCTGACAGCAACACACCTGCCACTGTTAGAATACAATAGCCCAAGGAGGGGATTCCCCTATCCATTCTATTTAGCGTGAATGAGGAATCAAGCATTTTTTCTCCTTCAGCCCTGTATTTATTCTTTTTGATAAGACTATACAAAGCACCAGGCAATCATCTGCATTAATCACAAAACAAGCACATCTCCCATTTATTTGTATAAAATATTATTTATTAGTTTTATAAACTTGACTATTTCAACATTTGTTTTTCTCTGGAAAATGTACACAAGGCTGATTCCATGTATTTTATTTTGCTGATGTTAAAATAAATTGTCATCAGTTAAGATTCTTATCTTAATAAATACTGACTCAGCAAATTTGATTTCCAGTGCACTTACATTTTAATATTTTCATGATACTGCTTGGTGTCTGACGGCTGGTTGTACAATGGCTGCAATGAAAATCAATAGACAATTATCTACATGAAGCAGCTGTATGCATCACAAACTATAAAGGGTCCAAATCTCAGTGCTATGTGAACAGAAGACAGAGCTGCTGCTCATAGTCAAGGAGACTAAAGCAGAACTCAGGGGGACATTATTCATAACCCTTACAGTGGGGCAACCCCTGCACTGCAAGGGTTAAGTGCTTGCTTCTGTCTAGGTTAAAAAAATAACAAAGTTATACTACACTCAATTCTCTGAGCAAGCGTGCTCTTAGACCAGTCCCTGGAGGTACAGCGAGTTATCACGTTCTATACACTGTGGGGGGGAATTCATCTAAACTGGAGCAGACAGAAACTGGAGCAGTTGCCTATGGCAACCAATCAGCATCTCTCTTCAGTTTGCTCAGTTGAGATTTGTAAATGAGATAGAAGCTGATTGGTTGCAGTGCAAATATGCTCCAGATTGTGTCTGCTCCAGTTTTGATAAATTCCCCCTGTGTGTTGGAGGTGAGGATGCAAAAGGACATGCCATCACTGTAGCAGAGGAGGAGACAGGCGGAAGGGACTGTTCTAAGAGCAAGGCAGCTCGGAGGATCAGGTGAGTATCACTTTATTTTTTAAACTAGATAAAAACGAGCACTTAACCCTTGAAGTGCAGTGGTAGCCCCACTGCAAGGGTTAAGAATAATTTCCCCCAGAGTTCTGCTTTAAAGACGTATCTCCAGATATAAAAAAAGAAAGAAAACCAGCCCTTGCAGTAGGGCTAACCCTGCACTTCATGGGTAAGCGGCTCATTTTGCCTATCTGATCTTGGCTTCTGTAGCCTCTTCCCTTCTTCACTCTGGCAGTTGGAGGACTGCTGACGTCATCACATCTAATGCAGGGTCCATAGTCCTGCATTAGATGGGAGGATGCTGAGCCGGAGGGGAGATAGGAGAGTGCTGACTACTAGAGAAGCGAGGACCAGGTAAGTAAATCTGCTGTAGAGAATCCCCTAGACAAAAATGAGCAGTTAACCCTTGCAGTGCAGGGGTTAGCCCTACTGCAAGGGTAGTTTTGTTTTATACACAGAGATGGGCTTTAAAAAAAGTTTTAGTGATGGTGTACTATTAATGTGACATACCAGTTCTACATGAGGTCCCAGTCCTTCCAGTATCCGGTGAGCGGCCTCTGCTTTTTTCTGAAACACAAACGGGTTTCATCAGATGCAATGTCTATGATATTGATAACTATAATATAACAGATACAATGAAAGTGCAAGTATCACCTCTTCTTAAGAGCTCTCTACACTATATTATACAGTGCTATAATAATCAAATGTAACTTTTATTCCATAACACATATTGAAATGAAACATTCGACATGCACAAAATTACGGCAATCAATGGCTTGCACCCACTGCAAAAATGACCCAGGGAGCACATTTGCCAATACATGGTATGTATAACTCTATTAAAAAGAGCTGACTACATTCTTGCTGTAGAGCAAGGAAACCACCTAGTGGTCATCTTGACATAATGCAACACAAGAAAAACGGCAACCAAAGACCACATGATTTTTATTTTTACAATCATTTTTACCATTTCTTTAATATGCGTGACGTAATTCGTACATGTGCACAGCCAACAATTCATATACTCGTGCACGTGGGGGGCGCTTTTAGAATTTTTGGGGGTGTTTATTTTACTACGCTTCAATTCTAGAAACTTTTTTAACTTAATTTTTATTGCTATTGCAAGGAGCCAACAAGCCTCTTATGTGATCCCATAGTGCAGCTTATAGGTTCTTGTTAAAGGTAAAGTCAACTTATTGTGAATACCCCATAAAGCCGAAGCGAAGGCTTCCTGCAGCTGAAGTAATCCAAAGGTTTGGCTTAATCGTTTGGCTCCTTGGTGAATAACCCCCTATGTGTTTGTTACAGGTAATTATACTATTCAGTATATCAGATAGTTTTTTTTTATTTTACTTCATATTTGTCTCCACACTTTCATGCAGACCAAGATATAAAAGTGGTTGGGACAAGCCATATAACACAGCCAGTAGTGGTTGGAATGAGCAGTTTTATTTATATGCTTTACAATTTATTTTTTTAGAAAAATAAACTATTTTTGCATCTGCTCAAGCACCCCAGAACATGTCATGATTTGTCCAAACCCCTGTTATAATCACTGTAAATAAAGGTCTGTGCAACAAAAATAAACCTAAATAGGAACTGAACTCTGCACAATGTGCCCCCCAAAAAAGGCAGGCAGCGGACTAGTCACCACCAGTATTGTCTGCATTCCCCCAGCAGCTGATATTTTTTCCATTTACAAAATGATCATACCTTTGTTGTCCATGCTGATCTCACTCCAAATATCCTGAGACTAGCAGTCAGAGGCAGCAGTGCCTTAGATGTCTCCTTGCAGATATTCAGCTATGAGGTTGTAGGTACAGGAGTGTTTAGGCACACTCATATACCAAAAAGTACACTGCTATTTCCCGGGAGAAATTTAATAAAAAATGGTAACTCTTTCAGGCCTGGGTCTTATCTGTGTATTCCTGGGACGTGCGTCCCGGGAATGTGGGTTTGTATAAGTTGCCACGCCGCTATTGATTTCAATTGGGTCATATTCGCGCAGCAAAAAGGCTCCAGCACCTTTTTGTGCGACGTGCGGAAAGCAGTTTTTTCTGCTGCATTTCCACATGGGTGATATGCGGGCCAAGTTTGGGGTGTCAATAGAAATTAATGGCACCGCATGTGCGAATCGAAGTACGTTCTCGGAATGCTCAGATGTGAACCAGGCCTTAAGGCATTGCTTAGGCGCAATTCACATGTATAACTGTTACCCATAACATACCAAATCTTCACTTTGTGATATTAAAGTCAAACATTGTTTAAGCTATTTCAAAAGCAGATTAGATCACTTACAATGGGTGCTGCTCCTTAATTAAAAGTTTTAGCTTCCTGCAGAATCAGCTGGTCCCCAGAGCACTGGCCCTGATATCCTGTTTAGGGTGGCTCCTTTCCCCTGCAGGATCCTATGGAGCCACTCTTGTATGTGCTAGTAAGCTGTTTTCATAAAAACAGACACAGCTGGACAATCTACTCCTTCTTTCTGCTCCGCACGACTCCCTTCCTCCCTTCAGAAGTACAGATACTGGAGACTGCGCTCTACCTTATGATAGTGAACTGGACAGGAAGTTCAGGGAAGCCGAGCTGAGAGTTGGAGCCAGGTGTTTGGAAACATGATGACTGTAACTGCTTGGGCAAAAATGTAAAGAAATACTTTGCTGGGTACATTTGTTTGATCTGGCTTCATTCTAGAAAACAAGTTGGAGAGTTTACTACTACTTTAAGTTCATGTCTACTTTAATACTATCTTTGTGTATTAAAACCAAATGCCATGCACAATAATCCTACTGGAGTACAGTAAGATATACAGTGTTTTTTCTAAAAATGTACCTGCCATAAACTTTAGTGCTGTGGTCACATCCCTACCACCACAATTGTGATTGGCCAGGAGAGGGGTACAGATATGTGACCACAGCTATAGCCAGAGTGGGCACTGAAGTTCAGCAGGGGTTGGACTTCCATCTGTATGTATACTGATTGACAGGGAAAAGAAGTCAGTAGACAATATAGCGGGTGTGTTTTTAGAAAAGGCACTGTACATCTTACTGTACTCCAGTAAGAGTATTGTGGCTGGAGTTTGGTTTTAAATAGATAGTTATGAGAATACTTTTTGCAACAGTGGCTGAAACAGATATTCAGGAACTGCTGGAGTTAAAAAGTGAATGACATCTGTTTTTCCAGTCATGTTATCTACAGTATGAAACTATACATGTAATTTAGGGGACAAAATAACACCTCTGCACCAATAGCAATTACCGTGCAGCCTCAATTACCATAATCTGTGTAAAGAAGCATTCACCATTTTCATTTGTATGTGTACTAATTAAGCAATAGAATATATATAGAATATATTCTATACAATAAAAACATGAAAACAGTAAAATATTCTAAAACATGGTAAAAAAAACTGCTACTTTATTGCAAATCTGTCATTTTATTATGTAACAGACGATTACTGCCTTGTAATGCACTGGGTAGAGCTGGCTTGCTTGTTCTGCCTGGAAAAACCCTTTTAGCACTAACACCACACTACATAATGCCATAGACAATGCTACTACTGGGAAAGCAATGCATTGATAGGAAAGACATCTTAATAGTCTGGTCACCTCCTCCTATTATTCAGCAGCTGTGTATTGCTTGCAAATACCATTCCATCTCAGTGGGCCCTGCAGGATAGCAGTTATTAGGTGGAAGATTAATAAAAATGTCCCAGCACATTGCTCAGCATGGAAGAACACACACTGCAAATTCCAAAACGCTCTTAACACTTTCATACCACTCAAAGCGCAATAACACCAGCCCTCTGCTCATCTACCGTCCTGGGGGACCTGGCTACATTTAAAGGTCATCTCCATTAGCCCAGTGACATGATTTGATTGCAAAAAACACTGTGAAGGAAAGTCTTCAATGTGTGTCTAATGCAGAATGCTGCACTTAAAAACAGCAATAAAAGGATGCAGACAAATTTTAATGCCAATATTTATACTTCAATGGCTGTGTCAGACCTGTACAAGCAGTCATTTCATTGTAGTTTTTATCACTGCTGCTTAAAACAACTCACAGGGAAGGGAACAGCTGGAGGAAGTCCAGTCTTTAAAAACAAGGCTTTGATTTACAAAAGATGATTTCCTAAGACCATAAGGAAGAACAGCATGTGCTTATCTTATCACTGCATCCTCCACAGCTTTTGGATAGATAGACTCCATGTGTGATACTACAATGCTGCCACACATCCCTACTAAAGTACCACGCTCACAATCCCTACCAACTAATTATCCACCGCTATAAAAGGCAAGCATGACAAATCAAAATTATCACCATTATAAAGGATTTACAGTTGTGCTCAAACGTTTGCATACCCTTGGAGAATTGGTAATATGTGTACCATTTAGAAAAAAATTATTTAAGTATTTGCAAACAGGGCAAACAATATAAACAAAGGGATGTAAAGACAGTCAATGCGCAAAGGCTGAGAAACATCAACACTCAATAAGCAGCATAACGCAATTAATCATATAAAATCCAGATTAAGACATAGAAACTTGGGGAGACGACAACACACCATGAATACTCAAAGAGAAAACAATTTTTCTTGTTTTATAAAAACAAAGACATAT
>NW_017306281.1:3466425-3482083 GCF_000935625.1 Nanorana parkeri
GGGGGTGGGACAGGAAAAAAAAAGGGGGGTGGGAGGAAGGGAAAGGGAGGTGAACAGGCTCATCACGACCAAAGGAGAGAAAAGGCCATTAGAGGAACGAAAAAGAAGGCAATCATGCTGGAGTTCACAGAACCCGAGAGGCTCAGTCATTTGAGGAGTCAACGTGCAACATGTCATTTTTTTAATCATCGGAAAAGGTAAAGTCATGCCAGTAAAACCAAGTTTGATTGAACATCTCTTCCCGATGGTACAAGGAGGCAGTAAGGCTCTCCCATGAACTCCATCTCCTTAATCTTGGAAAACCATAAGACGCGAGTAGGGGGACACGTTTGCTTCCACAGGGCGGAAATGCACTGCTTGTCGGCATTCAAGAAATTAATCAAAAAAAACTTCATATATTGGCGTCTCATGAAATTTGTGAGGCGGAGAAGATAGGCCACAGGGTCGGACCCCAGATCATCCCCAGTCAGCATTTTCACCACATCCCTGACCTCAGTCCAGAAAGAGGACAGGACCAGAACACATGAAGTAGTGTGCCTTCTGCTTCTCCACAGCGCCAGCACAAAGAAACAGTGGGATAATTCTTTTTTTTTTTAACAGGTATAGTGGGATAATTCTTATGTAACACAGAAGGCACCCCGTACCAGCGTGAGAGTAGTTTGTAATTGGTTTCCTGAACCCTACTTGCAATAGAGGCATGGTGAGAAATGTAAAGGATGTGATCCCTCTGGTCCTGGGGGTCAGTATTAATTGCAGATCTCTTTCCCACTTAGCCAAAAACGGAATGACGAAAGATTCCGAAGGTTGCATCTGAAACTCATAGAGAGTAGGTCAGAGAGAGGGGATCGAGCACTGGATCATTCTCAGAGCAAAGAAGGTCAAACCATGTTCGCGGAGAGAACCGAACACCCAAGGGTAACAAAATAGAAATAAAGTGGAGCTGTTGAAGCCTCCAAGGGTCCAAAGGTGGACTTATCATGTTGCGTATTGTATCTAGGGAGGCCAGACCAGACCCTGAGGCGAAATCCTTAAGTCTGATTCTGGAAGCTTCAGAAAAGCATTTAAAATGCAGATCATTCCAGCTAGGGGAAAAATCAAGAGCGACCAATAACAGGGGTCCGCAAAGTGGCTAGATTTGGAGTACCAAACACTGCATGGAATAGCTTCACCGATGGCCCAATCAAGGGGTGAGTGCATAGTATCCCCAAGTGACGAGTTTCCAACCAGGGAATTCCCCACAAAGGCCATCTATAAGCCGCTTGTTCCAATGGTATTCACCATTTAAAAGAGGAGTTCCGTGTCCATTCCAATATTCTGGAAAGGTTTGTAGCCTGATAGTAGAGCACTGGGTCCAGAAAACCTAATCTCCCACACAACTTGGGCAGCACCAAAAACTTAGAGGCAATATGAGGCAGGGAATTCGCCCAGACGAACCGCAGAAAGACCCGTCACACATCTCGCAGAAAGGTAGGTGGAATGGCAATCGATAACGCCTGGAAGGGATGTCTGGGGAGCACGTTCATTTTTAGGATTGTATTCCTACCAAACCAAGTATGTGTTAGGGAAACGTAATATTAAGGGCCTCCGATTTGTAGTAGTTTAAAAGTAGTAGACAGTGTGTCAAGTATTTGTACCATTTTTAAAGAAAACACATTTCTTTTATTTCTTATGAGATTCATATTCAACTGTAGATCATAACAGAATGGCACAATTATAAAACAAAACATGGCAACAAATAAGAAAAAAAATTAAATGACTCCTGTTCAGAAGTCTGCGTACCCTTAGTTCTTAATACTATGTATTGCCCCCTGTAGCATCAATGACAGGATGCAGGTCTTTTGGAATAGTTGTCTGAGGCCCAGACATCTTGCAGGTGGTAGAACTGCCCATTCACCTTAACAACATACCGCTAGGTCATGTAAAGTCTTTGGTCGTCTTGCATGAACTGCACTTTTGAGACCTCCACAGAATGACACAATGATATTGAGGTCAGGAGACTGTGATGACCAATCCAGAACCTTCACCATTTTCTGCTGTAACCACTGGAGGGTCAACTTGGCCTTATGCTTATGGTCATTGTCGTGCTGGAAAGTCCAAGAGCGTCCCATGCACAGCTTTTGTGCAGAAGAATGCAAATTGTCTGCCTTTATTTTCTGATTACATGCTGCATTCATCTTGCCATCAATTTTCACAAGACTCCCTTTGCCTTTAGAGCTCACACTCCCCCAAAACATCAGTGAGCCACCACCATGCTTCACAGTGGGAATGGTATTCTTGTCGGTATAGGCCTTGTTGACCCTTCTCCAAACATAGCGCTAATGGTGGTGACCATAAAGCTCTATTTTGGTCTTGTCACTCCAAATTACAGTGTGTGAGAAGCTGTGAGGTCTGTCAAGGTGTTGCTGGGCCTATTGTAACCAGGCTTTTTTATGGAATTGGTGCAGTAAAGGGTTCTTCTGCAGCTAATGTTTGTTCAAGTATCGTCGTATTGTTCTCCTTAAAACAACCACACCGTCTTTTTCCAGAGCAGCCCATATTTCTCCTGAGGTTACCTGGGGGTTTTTCTTTGTATCCCGAACAGTTCTTCTGGCAGTTGTGGCTGCAATCTTTGTTGGTCTACCTGACCTCAGCTTTTTTATCTAGAGAGCCCCGAATTTTCCACTTCTTAATAAGTGATTGAACAGTACAGACTGGCATTTTCAAGGCTTTCAAAATCTTTTTATATCCTTTTCCATCACCAGTTCCATTACCTTGTTACGCAGGTCTTGTGACAGTTATTTTCTGCTCCCCGTGGCTCAGTATCTAGCCTGCTCAGTGCATCCACGTGAGAGCTAACAAACTCATTGACTATTTATACACAGACACTAATTGCAATTTAAAAACCCACATATGTGGGAAATTAACCTTTTAATTACCATTTTAACCTGTGTGTGTGTCAATTTGTGTGTCTGTAAAGAAGGCCAAACATTCCAGGGTAGGTAAACTTCTAATCAGGGCCATTTGTATGATTTCTAATGCCATTATTATTTAAAAAGGAGCCAAACAACTATGTGATAGTAAATGGCTTCATATGATCACTATCCTTAATTGTTTTTGGCATGATCAGTAATATTTTGAATATCAATGCCAAAATGTTACGATTTCTGCCAGGGTATGCAAACTTTTGAGCACAACTGTACATAGTTTCAATAGTTTGCGCATCACTTTACAAAATAAAATTTTTGCTACTCAGACTATGATGTGGCGTATATACTGGAAGTAATTCCTTTTTTTACTGTTACAGATCACGTTAAAACATAACAATGGAAAAGTGCAAACTGTGGAAAAAGGCTCACGTAAAGCATTAATGGGAATCTAATAAAGGGAACCTGAGAGGAAATATGGGAGTTGCGTTTGCTGACTTGGCTTTTAAAATCTACAACCTCCAAAGTGTTTATTCATAACCTTGTTTTAGTGCTGGCTGATTCATTGCCAGAAAGTTCCCTTTTCTGCTGAGGCAGTGCAGTCACTTATCAGCCACATTGTTGCACGATCCTACAAAAACCTTTAGCATCATATGAACATTTCTACCCTTGTACAACAAACAATAGTAAGCCTTCTTTCCAGATTCACGTAATTTCACAGCCTGCGATTACCTGAGGATGATTGCACCTGGATATAGACAGTCTGCGTCCAGGTACAGTCATCCGCAAGTAATAGCAGGCTGTGCGATTACTTCTGAACAACAGCGGGCAGTGGCAGCTGTCATTGGATTATACAGAGCCTCCTGCCTGCAGCAGATCACATGAGTTTCATGAAGGAATTTATGAGACACATGCGATCAGCCCACTTTACAGTTGTGACTGGGAACTACAATGCAAATGCACCGAAACAAATGTATGGAGTCTACTTTAATTTTTATTTTAAATAACAAATATACAGAATACCTCCTTTGCAAAAATTAAATATATTTACAAAGTATGGTTTTATTTTCAAACATTTTTGCTAACCCTTTATTGAACAAGGGTATCAGAAAATAATAATGTCCCCATACAGGTGGCTAGATGAGTCCAAAAAACAAATAGTGTAGCAAAAGTATAATATTATAGGATTACAAATGACAGTTGAGTTCCTGGAATACTGCAATCAGAGCAATGACCAAGCAACATACGAGAACTAAGCATGTTTAGGCTAGAGCTACAAAAGTTATTAGATCTCTTTGCTAATGAGAGATATGACAGCTTGTTGGCAACAGCCTCATTTGTAGTACACTGAAAACAAGGTGATGCTAATGGTTTGATGGGCAACATGTAGTCAAAATGTGTGTACAGCCAAAACTTTTCTTTTTAGCTTTGGATGCAGTAGGAGAAAAGTTTAGAAACCCGTCAGTTTATTTCTTGCCGTCTGTGTCCTGTTAGCGGGATTTCCCTTCATGAGTAAGAAGAATCTCTACAAAGTGAGGGGACATCCCCTTTTAAAACATCTATCATGGGAACAATTGTCCTCATTGAAAGATTCACCCGTATCTCTTGTTATTGTGGCAACTCTAAAATTAAGGATTTCCCTACACATTCGGTCTTGCTGACAATGATCACCACAACAGAGAGGGTGAGTAACTTATATAGCCATTGGCTAGAGAGGGGTTAGGAGAGTACCAACTCTTTTTAAGGAAAGAGAATATTGTAAAAATATTGATCCAAGGCTGCCAGATTTTGTAAAATGCTGTTTTATCTTCTCTATACAGTATATGATTTTTTTTTTACAGAACACAATGTAGTTTTCTTATGTGCTAACTATGTTAACATATAAGAGAGGACTGTGGTTTTCCATTAAACCACAGTATGTATTCTTGCAGCCATAATTATAAAGTGGATTAGCCTATTGGTTGGATTTTTGGTAATTGAAGGGTATTTATTTAGGAGTATGACAGATAAGAGTTCTGTGAAGGGATCTGCAAAATAATTGTATGCAGATAGAGGTACTTTGACGTTTCAAGGATACAAGGCCATTGATTTAACCCTTTCGCTGCCAAGGGCGTATGGCATACGGACCTACAAAAGTGTATTGCGTTGTATTGCGGCTGGCCGCAATTCAGGATGGCCGAGCGGTGTTCCGATCCGAGCCGCTGTCATCCTGTCAGTTTTTGGATGACAGCGGCTCTGTGTAGCGTGGGGGATCGTTAAATATCAATGATATTTAACGATCCCTCTGTGCAGAGCAAACACCGGAGTGATCGTCTGATCACTCCGGTGTTTGGATGGCTGAGCGTTTCAGGATGGCTGAGCGGTGAGGAGAACGGAGCCGCTGTCATCCTGTCAGTTTCCGGATGACAGCGGCAAAGAGAGATGATTGATTTTTTTTTCTGAAGAACTCATTCTCTAGTGGGTTGCATTTCGATAGATGATTTTATTTACAAATTATCATGTAAAACAGTTTCCTAGTGTTGCTACAGATCCACGAGAATTTATTTTCTGGAGATGGGGAACCACAGGTTCTACAAATTTACAATGCACAATTCTAAGTTCTTGTGCTTCATAGTGTATTGACATGCCCTTTAATTTTTTTCTTTGTGCAGAAGTAACACCTTAACAGGCTCAGAATAATTGGAGATTCAAGGAGACAGTGCGCAAGATGTAGCAGAGTCAAAACAATCTCTGCTGTCCTCAGATGAACCTTGCTGCACAATAAAAGGAGGAAGCTTCCAATAAGATCAAGCAGCAGTTCTGCATTTAATAGCTGACAACACTCCTCACTCCCTGAACTATTAGATCTTTGACAGACTCGATGATGTCTTTAAATACATTTATGCCCCAAGTCACTGAGGAGAACTTTAGGAAAACCTCTGATGAAATTATGTTGCGACTTCATAATCACTTCTTTATAACAAATGACTTACTGATATATGCTCCCACAAAACCCTGCTCTCTGTATTGTATAGAAGAAAAAATATATTGGTACTTATTCCTATTTATGAAGGGTATTTTCAAGTAGAACAGACAGCTGTGAAGCCTCTAAATTTAATATCATGCAGGAGCAAGAGAATCTCAGAGGATGTATGAGTTGTAACATTTTCAAGTTTTTAGCTAACTTTTTTACAAACACCAGCAAAAACTGTCTGAGTCACATAGCGTTCAGTTCATATATACAGATCTTCTACTTAATATAACTTCTTTGTACCAAGATCACAACACAGAAATGGAACATTCATGCATATTATTGGACATATTGAAAGAAATCCAAGCTATAAACTTTGTAGTTTAGAATGAAAAATGGAAAACCCATACTTGCCAGAAACCCTTCCTTGTACCAATGAAGAGAAGTTATATGTAATTAACCAGGGCACCATACCACCTTTTACAATCCTTGTTCAAATCAGAAAACACCACTTATGGTCATTTCACAAAAATATATATTAAAAAAATATAAAGATTATCCAAAAGACGTTGACATAATCCATGTAATACAGGGGTTATTATGAAGTCAAGGTATCACGGGGAGATATTGACCAACAACCCGTTTAGCACCCAAAGTAGGGCCTTCCTCAGGAGGTAAGGATGCTCTACGTAGATGGATACAGATATGGCAAGAAACAAACATGAGCACTTCCCTAGTGTAGAAGTCTTTATTGATCAGTAAAAAGCAATAAGAATTGTACTTGCAAATAATGGTGAGAAGCCTACAGTAGCAGAAATCACAACAGCAGTATGGAGTTAGAAGAACAGCCACAGTGTGAGGCATGCAGACCAGAAACCTCTACCATCTAACTGTATGTCAGCTCTCCGATTATTGCGATTCCGGGTCCAGGCCCCCTTCAGGAACCTCAGGTACGAGTACTCGCCCAAATACTTAGTATCGGTAGCATTGCATCCCTAGTTAGCTCCTTACCTCTCTCTGAGCTCTGTTAAACAGGGACTGCAAGAGACTATTATCAAGTCAAATAAATAAAGTAAATGTAAACTCTAGATGACAATTTGTTTGCTCAAGTATTGTGTATCATAAAAATATGCCATGTTTTTCTCTTTTAGAAAATATTTTCACTTTTTTTTTTTACCCTTTTTGTATCTTAATGATGTTGACCTTTTCCACCCTCTTTCTTTAAAGGAGAATTATGAGGTGAGTGCTTTTCACTCAGCCTCATAATCTGAGCTGACCTGTGACAATGAAACGGTCACAGGTCTGCTCAGTAGATCGGGAAGTGAGCAAACACATACCGGCGCTCGCTCACTTCTCGATCCTGTCACTGCAGAGAGCCGTGACAGGGGAGTGACTGGATTCTCCCCTGTCCGACCCTCCAGCGCTGACTGGCGGAACGGATGGGGAGGGGGCGGGTACAGCTGGCTGGTGCCTATCTAGAGGCAGAGCCAGCTGTCACTCACGCAGCTGGGCGGATCCGGACATAATTGTCGGGATCCGTTTCATCTGTGGCGTCTCAGTATACCGCGAACTGCAGCTCGCGGTATACTGAGCTTTGGGTGACGGGAGGACGCTAGTTTGTGTCCTCCCGTTATCCTTCGGAGAACTATGGGGAAAAGCCCTAACCCCATAGTTCTCCTTTAATATCCTGTCTACATGCATGTACTTCAGCAGCTAATGTCATTGCACAGTCGGCTTTGCTAATGGAGACAACCCAGGACCGTGCCAATGGCATGCAACTCAAATAGGCCACTTGTGGTCTTCATGGGAAGCGCATGTGACTGTGTGACAATGAAGGAGAGCAATTGGTGGACAGGGACAGAGTTTTGTCACCACAGAACAGGTAATGCCTGAACAAGGAACCTCATGGCAGGATCACCAGGTATTTTTTCAATTAAAGCTGCATGTTCAATTATGTTAAAGATTGTATGAGATTTTTCCGTGATTGGGTTTACATCACTTTAAAAAGGTACTTGCACTGTTCGTTTACAAAAAAAGAATAAAAAAAAAAACATAACCTGAAAGTGTGCAAAAGTTTGATCAGCATGAGCCTTACAAGACCAAATATTAGGGATGTCCAGATACCAGTGCCGATACTTGGCATTTTCACGAGAACTACCAGGGTTGCAGCGGTTGCAGCTGGGGTCTAGCTCTGGCGCTCCACCACTGTCCTGAAATCATTAGTCTGTATTGTTTTAGAAAAACTGTCACATGACAATAAACAAAAATGTATCAGTACTTGTATCTGTGAGTACTTGGGACAAGTATCAAGACTTGTACTTGGAAAAATGGTATCGGTACATCACTTTTATATATTTATCAAAACAAAATAATGCATTAAAATGGAGATGTTCAAATCCTAAGAGCTCTGTGTGCTCCTTACAAATGACAGCTGCCTTCTAACTTTTGAATTTTTGTCTAGTCTTACTAGACTACTTGGTACTTGATATATATGTATGCCTCTATAGCCAAAACATTTTTTTAAAGCTTTGAATAGAATAATAGAACAAATTTAAAATCCCTGTTTTCTTACATTTTTTTTGTGTGACCCATGTCCCATTGGGGACAACTTTCTTCACTATCTGTACCAGACACAACAGGAAGTTTTCCCATCTATTCCTTCCTGTTCCGGTGACAAAATTTTGAATTTCCCACCATGACTTCTAGGGCCAATAACAGATGGTGAATCTCAAACATCACATAACTTTTTTTTCCAGTAAGAGAAAATGGCTGAAATCAGAACAAAATAGTTGCTAAAAAGGAAAACATTTACGACCAAACTAAATATATAGATAAAAAAAAAATTAAAAGGATGTACTATTAAACATCATAGTGATCTGCTTAAAAGCTTAAAAGTAAGCAAAGAAATCACCAATGTAAACACAGAAATATGTACAAATTTACATAAAAGCACTAAAATTAACAATGGCAGCCAACTCACCCTGTTCTCATCGTATATAATTTGGACCAGACTACGATGCTTTGATTCGGTTGGTGGAGGTGAAATGGGCTTCTCCGGCTCTAAGGGTCTGGCTGCTTCCTCTTCTAATTGTTGCTGAAGAAAAAAATAAATAAAGCCACTTTACTGTGGTTTCATAGACTGTATTACAGTGCCCACTGGGAGTGAGGTCTTGGAGATTTTCAGAAGAGGTTCTGAACACAGTAAACTCATTATGTATGTGAGTGACTCTCTGATAACCATAAACAGCTGCTTTTCTTTGTCACAGGCCGATCAAGGCAGCTCTAATACATTCACTATGCTCACTCATGTCAGCTGTGATGTAACATTTGTGCTCTGCAATGCTTGCACATCATTTTACATGTATGTGCAATCTATAATTTTCTAGATGGATGTAGTTAGAGCAGTTAGACAAGTAAATGCTTAACCACTTGCTGATCAGGTGTGTACACCCCCTTCCTGTCCAGGCTATTTTTCAGTATTTTGACTGACATTTATTCCGTCATGCAACGCTGTACTGAAATGAATTGTATACCTTTTTTTGGGACATATAGAGTTTTCTTTTGGTGGTATTTAATCACCACTGGGGGTTTTATTTTTTTACTATATTAGGGAAAAACTACAGAAAATGTTGAAGAAAAAATAAGTTTTTTTTTTTACATTTTGTTAGGAACCAATTAATTCTTATTACCCAATTGTTGGGTAAAATATAAAATATGTAAATAGACGCCAAACACCTGAAGCCATAAAATTGTGCACGCACGCGAAATCGCAAAAAAACTTACCATACCCAAAATTGACCATAGGCAAAGCTTTTACCGTTCATCAGTTTTGTGTCATCAGTGATTAATGGCCCTAGAATTATTGCTCACACTGCAACATCTGTGGTGATATGTAACATGTGTGGCGTAATGGGCGCAATAGTCATTTTCGCACGTATGCGCACCCCACGAATATTTGGGTGGGGACTTTCAAAAATTTGTGGGGTTTTTAAAATTTCTTTTTCATGTGTGACTAATTTTTTTTTTGCAACTTTGATTTCTTTTCACTTAACACTATTATCATCACATAGGGGGCTAAGAAACCCTCTATGTGATAGCAAAGAGATGCGACAGATCCTCTTTATGGAGACATCAGGGTAATGTCACCTAGGGACCCCCAAAGAAGCTGATGAGGCAGAGATCTGCTTCATCAGCTCCTATCCAGCTTCTGAAGCTGGAGAGTGACACAAGAAAGCAGAAGTGATGTGATATACATCGCTTCCGCCTTCTGACACCGGAGAGGGGTTTAGAGGGAGATGTGTACCATGTACCATGTATTGTATGTAAACAGGCATCGTTGCCTTTTTTTAAATTTGGCCAGTTTCCCGGGCGGGACCAACAGGATGTCTTTTGACGGTCTGCTACATCCAGGAAGCTCCCGGCTGGCTGTTTAAGTACAACGGCCAGCCAGGAGGCGGTTAAAGTGTATTTCCACTGTCACAGCCAAATTGCGTTAACACTTATTTTGTAATTGTGACATGTTCCCATTCACATAGCACGAGCTAAAGAAATAAAAAAGCTTTTTGCAGTTTAAATTGCTTTTACTTGGGTTAGGGTATTTTGGTCTCTTAGGGGTTAACATTTCTACTTCATCGTTGTGATGTTAGGAGGGGCTGTGAGGGGTTAAAGGATTATATTCCTGGCTTCTCCATTGTATGTTAATAAAGTTCATGAGAGAAACACAATCCTCAAATTTCAGTCCTAAGTCTTTCTAGGACAGATAACCAAAGGTGCTCAGAAAAAACCTGGAATAAGCCATGTTGCCTGCTGCAACAAAACATCTTTTTTTATGAAACATATATATATATATATATATATATATATATATATATTAGCCCCAGCAGCGCCAGTCCGTGCTCCCATCCAGATGACATCTTTTTCAGGGAAGGCCTTGCATATTTCAGGAGGACAATGCTAAACCGCATACTGCAACTATGACTTAGTTGGCCTGCCTGCAGTCCAGATCTTTCACCGACTGAAAATATTAGACGCATCTTCAAACAAAAAATACAAAGAAGACTCAGGACTGTTGAGCAGTTAGAACGGGCAAGAATGGGATAACATTTCTCTCCCAAAACTCCAGCAACTGGTCTCCCCAGTTCCCAGATGTTTACAGAGTGCTGTTAAAAGAAGAGGGGATGCTACACCATGGTAAACATGGCTGTGTCCCCAACTTTTTTTGAGACGTGTTGCTGCCATCAATTTTAAAATAACTGTTTTCTTAAAATGGTACATTTTCTCAGTTTAAACATTTAATATGTTTTCTGTTTTCGATTGTGAATAGAATATGGGTTTAAGAGATTTACAAATCATTGCATTCTGTTATATAAATTGTACACAGCGTCCCAACTTTTTTGGCATTGGGGTTGTACTTTAATGGTTGATTTAACTGTACACCAATGTATCCATTCTTTGACTTGTGCGCTGTAATCACCTTTTCACGGATGTGCATGAAGTGCACTTTTGTCTTTGTTGTGTAAGTTATACTACAATAGTGACTCACCAGAATTTGGTCCCTCCAGACATGTATTTATAGTACAATCACTTAAAACCCCATGTCTCCTCGCAGGTGATCTCTATTCAATAAATAATGTGACTGGAAAATATTTAACTTAACCCCTGATTATCTGGATGAGTCTTTAAGGGAATGTATTTCCTTATGGAGTCAGCTATTTGGAGGGGACGGGGGGGGGTCATTTTAATGAATTTTAGACCACCAAAATCAAATCCCATGTAACGTGATGCACTATAACAAAACACGAAAACTTCCAAGGAAGCAAACAATTTGTATAGCCACTGCAAATACTGTATTTAGATCCATAAGGTTAGCTCAGTGTAAATGTTCTCTGTATAAAAAATAAAAAATAAAAATGATTTTATATACACACACACACACACACACACACACTCTATTCTAAATAGGTCATTAAAGCAGTTAAATTGCATTGGTGGTGATGCCCAAAAGATTTGGCCCCATATATTACAATCTGATTGCACAGTTGATAGACTTTAGGTAGAACTGTAAAGAAGTCTGTGTAGGCTCACATTCACACAAGTTCCAATGTCAGTCATAATGTGTTGAATTAAATATTGGTAGCATAAATTTGAACATTTTTGTTTAACTAAGTTAGTAGATCTTAAGTAGATGTAAGCTGTCCAAACATGTTTTAATCTGACAATAGTCTCCTTTACACATACCAACAGTATAGCGCAATGGTCTACATCAGCCTTTGTGAACCAGGGTGCCTTCTGGCTTTTTTAGGGTAGCCTTGAAATTTTTGCACAGTGTTATGCATTTCCATAGAAAAGGCGAGCCACCATCAGCACCATGAAAATGCATGATGCTAATCCAGGGTGGCTGCATCCAGGCCCTACCCCTGCATTCAGAAGAGGAAGTCCGCAATCTGCGTCTCGTCCAGACCTCCTATGCTTCCTGCCCTCTGCCATGCTGCAGAAGCCACACTGTAGTGAAGCAAGGACTCTGATGTGAAGGGGGGTTCTGATAGGATGGAGGCTCCTGATGGGGAGGGGATGCTTGTGATGTGAAAGGGGAGGTGAAGGGGCTACCTCCACAGTGTGTTTTTTGGTGTGTGTGTGTGTGTGTGTTTTTTGGTGTGTGTGTGTGTGTGTGAGTTACAAGTCAGTTTTTACATTTTAAAGGTGATATTTTTGTATACTTATAAAGGGTGCAATGAGAAATACTGGTCTACATGACTGAATAACTGAATATATACCGAATGGATTGTTTAGGTAGGCTCTCCTACTACATAGTTGTTAAATGTAAAGGAGATTGCACAGAGAAGACAGTGTATGTAAATTATTCCTGATTTTTTAAAAAAGTTATCCCTGAATATAAGTATAAAATACTGTTATAGGTATTTATTTTATCACAATGCATTTACAAGTTTATCTTTGACAATGACTCATTTGAACTGTGTCAATAAACTGACCTGTTTCTTCTTGAGCTTGGTGATCTGTTGCTCTACCATGGTGATTTCACGGTCAACCCTGTCCATGTTCTGGATCAGTTCTTCCTTGGAAAGGCGATTGGGTAGCAAATCTAAATCTCCTTCCACATGTGGAGGACTTGAAGGAGACACAGGTTCCAGTTTCCCAGTCAGGCAGCGATCCTAGAAATGGTAAACACAGTTTTACTCATGTGACCACTTCACTTCAGAATTATTATACTGTGTCCAAAATAATCCTTAGATGGGCTTTTATGAGAGAAAGAAAAACCTAAGCGAAACAAATCTGTCTTGTTTAAAAAGAATCTACACTCAGAATGTAATAAGCTTGACATAAATAACCTTATCAAGTTGTTTCTTTGAATAGATGTAAGTATATCTAAATGGAGTAGCCCTGATGTTTGTTAATTATGCAGGCTGAATTTTCCTGCTTAGTTCTGCTGCAAAAATGATTCTGCTTTTATATTTTCATTACATATCTATCAGTCTATTTAGACTGACTACAAACCAGTTACTAGAGGCCTAAAATATAAAAAGCATGTCACCAATAGAAATCAGTGGTGTGAAATATCTTGCCACTAATATTATTCATTTATTCAGCAGAGGGATGACAAAATTGCCTGGCATACAGACCATGAGAAGAGGGAGCGTCACAAATCTGTATGACAGTAAAGCAGAACTCTGTATACATGCACCAAGCCTGATTTGTAAAAAACTGGAGGAAAGAAAAGTTCTTAACTAATTATAGTATATATTTTTGTAGAACTAGTAGGTTTATTTATTACCATACATTCCAAAATGTAGCAAACATGTTCTGAGGGAGCTGTCAACATTTTTATAAAATAACCAGTACAATGACAACCATTCATTATATTTAACACTATATTCGAGGTAGACAATGCTAAACAATGTCCAATGGTGTATATGTGGTAGATATCGCAAAACAATGCTAAAAACTAGACTGATGATTCCAGACCCTAGAAGGTAATCCACATGTAGACTACAATGCGGGAATGTTTACAATTATTATTTATAACTGTGTAGCAATTCTTTTTAGTTTGCAGATATGCAAATATCTCCCTGACTTGCTAAAACATTTTTGGCTTTATCTAAATTACTATTAAACTCTCAAACTTTTTTCAATAATGAATCCAGATACTGGATACTTCCTGCCCAGTACAAGATCACAAGGGACAGAGCTGTCTCTGTTGTCCATCTACTATCTTGGAGGAGGGAGCAGTAGGGAGCAGGGATGTGGCTTGCCTTGCTGCCCCTGTTTGTTTGTGGAAACACACAGCTTACTAGCACACAAGGGTGTCTCCATAGGACCCTGCAAGGAAAAGGGGACAAGGAGCCACCCTACAACAGGAAATCAGGGCCATTGCTCAGGGGACCTGCTGATTCTGCAGGAAGCTAAAACATTTAGACATCAAGAACAGCATCCATTGTAAGTGCTATTCCGATCCTTCTTTGTAACTACTGCGGTCTCAGCCTTCTTGTGGGCTTAGATAAGGTTTTTCTACATTCCCCCCTCCCGTCTCCATTCCTCCAACACTGACTGGAGGGACAGACGGAGGAGCGGTTGGCACAGCTGGCTCTGCCTCCAGAGAGGCAGAGCCAGCTGTCAATCAGGTAGTAGGGGGGATCCCGACAATATTGCCGGGATCTGTCCCGGCTGCAGCCCGCTATATGCTGAGTTTTGGGTCACAGGAGGACATTAGTATATGTCCTCCTGTGACCCTAAAGAGAACTATGGCAAAAGAAAAGGTTCGGCCATAGCTCTCTTTTAAGCAGCAAGACAAGTGTTAAACATTAGTAGTGAGGCAGATTATACAAGATTTACTACAAGGTTACAACTTCATTCTTATATTTCTCCCTGTAACTGTGTCAGAATAAAACCTGCTCCTGACAACTGCTAATTGATGGAGATGGGTTTCCTGATGTAATAAGCAGACCTTGCTTTATAGCATCCTCTTTAATGCTCATTATGTACTGTAATAAGTAATGTACTTTATATAAGTAATGAAGAATATGATAAAAGATCACTTTCTAAATCCAAGCTTATAGGCAAATGGAGGCTGCCATTTTTATTTTGTAGAAATGCTTGTTCCCCGGCTGTCATGCTGATCTAATGACTTCAGTGCTTTGAGTCACTGAGTCAGGACAACTATGCAGCAAATGAAGTCAGAGCAATGTAAGAACTTCTGATCTGCATGCTCAGCCCAGGTAATCAAAGCCAACAGATGGGCATGACACCAATCTACTAACATTTTCATTAATATAAACTTTCTCAACTTATTGCAACATGAAAATAAGCCAGTTGGGTGAGGTTGCTCAACAGTGCCTAACCCTAGCGGTCCTGGTTCAGCTGCAATGCTCAACTTAAGCAGGGTTTATTAAAACTTTCTGTCTGCACTTATGAACTTTCCCCTTCTAATCTCAATGAACTCTAAAATGCCAGCATATTCTACAGGGCAGGATAGGATACAATGAGCTTACAACAAACAAATGTCATCTAAAATACGAGCTTGTATCCAGAGTCAACTGTTGCATGGCAAAATACTTGAATGTTAAAGTCATGAATATGACAAAAAGCCTATTGTGACAATATACTCGATAGCAGCAAAAAAAGTGCACAATGACCCTGTTGTTGTACGCTTGGAACCAGTACAGCATGTTGATCTGGCGATGAAAGGGTAAGGATTCTTCTGTTTTTCCAGAACAGACTTTAAAATGCATCCCATGTGAGGGAAACCTAAGTCTCAGTGGCAGGAAGCCAACAGAGAGCACCTGCCCCCCCC
>NW_017306281.1:3482341-3510389 GCF_000935625.1 Nanorana parkeri
CTAATGAAACCCAACTCTGGCCTTCAGAGACCTGCATAGTAGAGATTGGCATCCCCCACCACACACCAGCTGCACACTCACAATAACACTGGTGTGACTGGGGCTACACAACTGACAATGACATCATAGCTTTACCAAGCCAAGTTATAACACTGCAGGGATAAAATGGGAAATGGTGTTGGGCGGACAATTAACCCTATAGGAGACAGACTGGCAACAAAAGGCTCATAACAGAAAGTTTTACAAATCCACAACTAACTTTTTAAACATAGATCAAAGTTCCTTTCAACATGCTGGAAATTATATATATATATAATTTAGATTGCAGTGTTAAATCATTCTGCTGAAATGGAAGAATACGAAGCACTTTTCCTGTTTTAGAGAATTAGGTTTGATAGTGAATTCTGCCAAACAGCTTATCCTTTATCCTTACATGTGTTTTTGGCAACAAAGGGTTACATTTCCTTATTAACCTGTAAACTTGTGGCTTCCAGGAGACTGGAAAACCAGCAGGGTTTGGAATAATGAAATAATGACGTTTGTTTGCTCATCTGGCAGATTATTCAGTCAAGTCTTCTCAGTACACCTCCCAACCTTTTGTTTTCACAAGCTACTAGCAAATGCACAGCCCTTTATTACTGCAAGTCTCCATAGACCATAGATGCAGAATGAAGATGGCGAGCAATTGCAAGGCTGGCAGCAAATGTAACATGTGGGAGAGATGGGCCCTGCAAAGTAGCAGCGTAGACCCACATTGCTCTCCAGGGAACAGAGCATTTTATGATGTCCCAGATGGACCATTCTGTTAAATACACAAGCTTGCTGCCAGGGTTACAGGCAGTGGCCCTGAACTGGAACCTGGAGAATAAAATGTTATTTGTGTCAAATACTTGCTTGTTCCTGGCAAAGGAAGTCCATTGCCATCCCTACACTGGGGCACTCTGATGTCTTTTTTGCCACTACCAATCCCTAAAAATTGCCCTTTTATGTTACTTTTTTTTTTTTTTTACGTTATTGCTGTCACATAGGAGGCTAATAGGTGGCAGGTTCTCTTTAAGGGGGCATTAGAGGTCGATTACTCCCCTAACCTCTCTACTCCATTTATGCTGATCAAGCACAGATAGTGATGAATGACCGTTCTAAAAGGGAAGTGGCAAATTCACTGTCACTTCTGGGTTCATTTACTGGGGGAAAGATGAGAAAACAGAAGTTCGCTTGTCTCCCTCCCTCTACCCACCAACACCCACCATGCTGGTCCCAGGAGGGGCAGCGGAGCCCAGGATACCTGGCGGGACACACACATTTCAAAGGCCGTGGAAACGATCAAGTCCATAGAGCGACAGCAGACAAAAGAAATACCCTTTACTTCAGGGTATAGAGGAGTATGTACCTACAACATTATCATCATAGAGGACATCCACAGACCTTTTTACTACCACAGTAAACTCCCAGGTAACCCTCACCCACAGGGATTGGTAGGTGCTGGAAAACTGTAGTTTCTGGATGCTTGAGAGTTTAGTAATTCTCAAGCAACCCCCCCCCCACCCACGGCTGCTATTGGCCATTTCACATTGCAATAGCCAATAGCAGGCTGGCTATTGAAACCCCGCCTACTGAGCAGAGAAACAGACATGGGAGAGAAAGTTCTCTCTGAGGTCTGCTTTTCTGCTCAGTGGGCGGGTGCAATAGCCAGCCTGCTATTGCAATAGCCAATAGTAGCCTGCCTATTGAAACCCCGCCCACTGACCAGGGGAGCGGCCCCGGCGAGAGAAAGTTCTATCTCAAGTCTGCTCTTCTGCTCCGGGGGTGGGTACAATAGCTAGTCTGCTATTGCAATTTGAAATAGCCGATAACAGAAAGTTCTCCCCCAGGACTGCTCCTCTGCTCAGTGGGTGCCAGCCGGCACCAAGATGTAAACAAAGAATTTACTTAGCAACTAAATACATTTACTTGCTAATTAATTTTTTTTACTGTGCATAATTTTTTTGGGTTTGCTGGTTGCTTCAATGCCGGATAATGGGGAGTTTACTGTACAATACTACTACTACTGGTGATCTTAAGGTGCCCATATTCCTTGTGATTATCGCTTGATTTCCGAGCAAAAATCAGGTTTTCGTACAATAATCGGCCAGTTGATGGGAAGTGAACGATCACAATTACAGTACAGCTGGGCAAATTTTGTCTATAGGGCAGGCTAAATTTTTTTTTTCAGAATTGTACAAAAAATTGATGGGTTAGTGGCATTTTTATACGAAAAAAATCGCAAAATAAGCACTGCACATGAGCAAACGAAAATCCGTTCTGTTGATCGACGAAATTCGGTCAGTTAGAATTGCTAATGAACGATAATTGAAATCCGCATTGTTCTGTGCATGATGGGGCAGTCGTGTGGAAATCGATTGACAGTTCGATGACGGGGCGAAAATTATTGTACAATATTTGCAAGGTGTATGGCCAGCTTTACAAAGAACGTTCTTTTTGCTCCCGGCAGTTGCATCTATGGAGGTCAGCATTAAAATCAATCTGTTACTTCTCCCTGCATGAGCAAAGTACAGACTCCTTTAAGGCTGGTATTAGCTGGACTATCCTGATACATTTGTTAAACTGCTATGGAATTTGCAATTATAAGCTTTTAGTAGACTGAAGCTCCAGAGACACTGACACCTATTTCAGTCTGTGTTTTTAAGTCCAATATCTTTGCTTAAAAAGTCAATATTGTATTTCACAGACAGTTGAGTTTAGTTCTTTCTGCATAATATCTGCCATTACGGAAGGGTGAGAGGTAGCGACTATGTAACAGCCTTCAATGGGACTTCTGGACAAAAAGCCAGCTGTGTAATGTAAAATACCTGTTACTGTCGATAAGTCTATGAGGCATCTTAAATATATGCAAATATTTTAATAGCTTTTTGTAAGACAAGTTCCTTTTTGCACTCTAGCCTTACAGAAAAGTGAGTAGGAATCCTAAAATGTAATGTTTCATTCTGAAAAAATGTTATCTTGCTGAACTATATACATTGCAGGCATTTTAGCAAACTTTATTGCAAAATATTTAAGCTGTGCCGACACTTTTATTACACCAATTGGTAAGTGGAAGGATCTGCCTTCAAAAATAGTGATTGTTGGGATATGAAGTGCCCTGCCTAGAACTCCATATTCTGATTTCAAGCTCTGGCCAGACTTGGGGAAAAAAAAAAAAAAAAAAAGCAGCGAGCTAATCACACCAGCAAGAAATGTAATTTCTGGGATTTTTTTTGCATAAAAAGAGAAAAGATCCCCAACGTTCAAGGAAATGTCATTTGAATTCATTGTTGGTTTTAAAATATAGCTGCCGGCACTCCTAAATAGGTATAGTCAGTTTAAAAAAAACAACTAAAATAAAAATGACCCAAGACCATTAAAGTTTCTCTTTAAATGAGATTGGAATATTAAAAAGATAAAATGTATACAACTGATACACATGCAACATATATGTTTTTAATTTAATGTTGATAAATGCATACATAAATACATTATACTTATACATACACACACAAACACACACACATCCAATTTGCTCTACAAATAATGACAAAGGATTCATTGAGCAGTATGGGATAGCTAAAAAGACCGCACAAGGAACACTGCCAGCTTTGTTTTTGGGGTGGTCTGACTAAACCCCTAAAGCATTGTCACTTTGTATGTAAGTTTCAGCTTATGCTATTGAGTTATGTAACCCAGAAGTGTTTTACATCAGAGAAACAATGATGTAATGAAGCAAACAGCCTAAAACACCTGAAAATGACTCCAAAGTTCTACCTGTTGGCTTACAAGGAGAATGTAAAATATTCATATTCAATACTTCATATTTATGTGAAAAAAAGGAAACTATTTTTGTAGCTCCAACCATAACAGAAAAAAAAACATGTATAAAACTAGTATACATTCAATTTAAAGGACACTAATCATGAGAATAATATAGAGCCGGCCACTGCTGACTCCCCCTTTTTTAAATGATAGTTGCCCTAGTTGTTATGCTGACAGCCTTGTTTCTATAATTCCCTAACCAGGAACAATATGCAGATAAGAACATCTGACCTTTTTATCCAATTTTCCTGATCTGCATATTCATTTCATATTAATTACTCAGAGTCAGTGGGTAATAAAATAACAGCCAGGAAACTAAAAGTTCCAGAAAGATGTCAGCAATGGCAGCTCCCATAATTACAAAATAAAAATAGCTATAATGCAGCTCAGTAGAGCAATTTAAACAAGCTCATTTCCTGTAGCTCAATTTACAAATAAATTTTACTGTGCATCATTTGTCATATTCGGTGGCACTCTTCTATATTCCCTTTTACAAATATTTTTGCCCAAAGGCCGGACTATTTCATCAATCAAGTGCCAATATAAATAATATCTTGTACATGTTGCATAAAGATTGTGGAAATTACTTTACCCTTGCAATCCTTTTTATTTTACAGACATTATGTGCCCTATTAATGGACACATTTTTTCTGCAGCAATGAGTTCTAATTATGTTCATTTTTTTTACCTACTCTCTACACAAGCACAGCAGAGTGTAATAATTACAGCGCACAGCAAGGCTCTGTTATAGGGCCTCCATATGGGACAACATTTAAATTTGGATGGAAAAGGCAATTATCCCTTGGAGTCGATAGGCAGCTGAGCTCTATGATATGATCTGGAAATACCATTACCCGCTTTTTCTTGCTGCAGTTAAATTTGCCCAAAGAAATCTTAACTACAGTACTTAAATTCCCATTATGCAGGCTGGTGGCAGGGAGCTGTTAAAATTCTATGACTTAAGCATCCTTTAGGAAGAAAAAGATCTGTGCAGGATTTGAATAAAAAGACTATATTACACAGACCACCAGGGATGCAAGAAAATATTGTCTTCATTATAACTAGCAGTGAAGTTCAGAGTGTATCAAAATACAGCAATCAAGTGCAATCCTGGAATCTCTTTGAGACTAGAATTATGATTATTTTAACAGCTAACAAATTACCCTATGTAAATATACATGATGGCACATATCTATTTATAATGAATGCAAATATATTGTTGTCTCCCAACTACCTTTATATTCATGGAATATTCTCAAACACAAGAATATTTTAAAGTGGACCTTTTACCCCCTCTCACTAAAAATCACATCTACATGCAGCTCTTTTCTAAATGTGGTTTGTTGTTATTTTAAAGATATGGGTAACCTTCCTCTTTAAAGGTATGGGTAATGTTCCTCTTCAAAGGAAATCTACACTGAGGGAAATATACTTTATGGCCAAACGTTTGTGGACTTCTGACCATTCTGCTAGACATCCCATTCCCACAGCATGGACATTGTGGGAAGGCTTTTTACATAATTATGGAGCCACTGTGGAAGTGTTTGTTCATTTAGTCCATAGAGCTTTTGTGAGGTCAGGTACTGATAGTGGAGAAGCAGACCTGGCTCAGAATTGGTGTCCCAGTTCATCCCAAATGTGTTTAAAGGAGAACTATGAGATGAGTGATTTCCACTCACCTCATAGTTCTAAGCCGACTTGTGACAATGAGACTGTCACAGGTCGGCTCAGTAGATCGGGAGGTGAGGGAACACATACCGTGTTCCCTCACCTCTCGATCCTGTCACGGCTCTCTGCCGTGACAGGGGGAGGGGCTGGATTCCCCTCTCCCCGCTCCGATCTGCCAGCGCTGACTGGCGGAACGGACCGGGGAGGGGGCGGGTACAGCTGGCTCTGCCTCTAGATAGGCAGAGCCCAGCTGTCACTCACGCAGCTGGGCGGATCCCGTCATCTACGTCGGGATCCGCTCCAGGTGCGGCATCTCAGTATACCGCGAGCTGTAGCTCGCGGTATACTAAGCTTAGGGTAACGGGAGAACGCTAGTTTGTGTCCTCCCGCTACCCTAAGGAGAACTATGGGGGAAAACACTGACCCCATAGTTCTCCTTTAAGTAGGTTTGAGGTCTAGACGCTGCAGGCCACTTAAGTTCTTCCACACAAAATTTGTCAAACCTTGTCCTTATGGATCTGGCTTCTTGCATAGGGGCACAGTCATGCGGTTTTAAAATCAGTTTCTGAAGAATGTAACCATGCAACATTATAAACACACACTGACGCACTTGGACACACTTAGAGCAAGACATTATCCAATATTGCTAGTAGTCCTTCTGGCAGGGATACCAATATTACCCTTAGGACAGTGTCTGTTAAGACCCCCCCAAAAAACAAAATTATCTGAGGATAACCCAATAAAATATCCAGACTATATGCAGTACAGGGCAGGACATTATGCTATACCACTATTCTAGATCTTTAGATATTGGTATTATCTCTTTTCCAGTACTATTATTGAGTTTACACAGGCTGGCATCAACATTATTATACATTATTACTAGGGATGTTCAGATACCAGTGCCGATACTTGGCATTTTCAGGAAAATTAGCAGGGTTGCAGCTGGGACCTGGCACTGGCGCTCCACCACTGTCCTGAAATCAATAGTCCATTTTGTTTTTGATAAAAACTTGACACTAAAAAAAAATGTATCAGTAATTGTATCCGAGTACTTGGACAAGTATTGGTCTGGAAAAATGGTATGGGTGCATACCATATATAACAAATCATAGATTAAAACAAGGATGCACAAATCCCAGGAACCCCGTATGCTCCTAAAAAATGACAGCTGCCTCCTAACTTTTGAGTTTTTCTCTAGTCTAGTCTTGGAGCTGGAAAAGTATCTGTACTTGTTTTCCAACAGTCCCTCCAGCGCTGGTGCCAATCTCTGATCCAGCGCAGACTCCTATGTTTTCTGTGTCCCACGGAGTCTGTCCAGCGGACACGCTCCCAGCTGTGTGCATTCACTTAAACTGTGTCTCTCCTCCTCTCCCTGCTGGTGTTATTGAATGCGCATGCGCCCGCACACGCTTGCTCCTGCACGGCCGTTCGAAAAGCTGGATTCTATAGCCAGGAGCAAGCGGCGCAGACGCATGTACGTTTTTAGCTCTTTGCCAACTTTTTTTTTGCATGCTAGAAGTAGATATATGTTAGCAAACCGAGAGTTTAATGTCACTTTAGGTATTTTTTAATGCAAAGTTAAAGATGATGCATGCAAACACACCCAAAACACCCTACAACACATACCTTTAGAAAAAAAAACACATATCCCACTTTTGAAAGGTTTACTAAAACCCTAAAGTCTAATAATGTAGGACATTGTGGTAGATTTTATTACAGGGTTGGATGCACTAGCCTGGATTAAATGGACAGTTGGGACGATGTCAATGGGTTTCACCTCATATTCCATTATTGCTGCACACACAGCATCTTCTCCTTGGGTTTCTAAGGCTTAATATGGAGGGGATAGGGGGGAAAAAAGCCTGAGAGTCTCCTAACATCCTCTGACTCTTAGATGCTCTAGATTATTTTCCTGGTACTGCAGGACACTGTACTGGCAAAATGTTTATAGGACACAAATGAGTTGTTGAGGGCCACCTGGATCAGGTATAGTGCAACCTTTTTATACCAGAACCTTGTTTTCCTCTTGATCAGGTAGGGCTGTAAGACCTGGTCAGATAGATTGACTCCACCCATGTTTTTATTGTATTCAGTGACACAGAGTGGCTGTGTGGCAGTGTAGCTGACCCACGTTCCATTACAGTCACTGCGTCTTCTGGGTGGATAGTCATCGCATATATATGTCTTTCCAGTCGGTAAGCTTGACAGTCAGTTCCTCTTGCTAATCACTTATTTATGTGCCTCGTTGTAGATGCTATCTCACCAGCTGCTGTGTGACATTTTTGCAGTTTTTCCTAATGGTCCCATGTGCTCCTATGTGTTTGCAGCATGCAAAAATCTAAAAAGCTGAGCACTGGTGTAGTAGTTAACCATGTACAGGTGGGTAGCCTTTGTGGAGCAGAGGGCCCATCAACTGCGAGAGAAGTCTATCCCTTTTTTTCTGGGCGCTCCAGGGGATTGGCGGGTCCTTCCTTCATATAATTTTAAAGGCGAACCTGTACTCTGTTGTGCTTTTGCACCATTTGTACATTTAAATACTATGTCAGACATGCTTGAAGGGTATGAATTGTCTGAAATGAAGTCTTCCTTTAACAACTTGTGTGTCCAGGCCTTTTTCTAGTATAAGATCCTCTGGTACCAGAGTGCTTTTTGTTTTAGTGATGTCTGCTCTGCACTTAATCTTTTTAACTAATTTATAGGTTTTGTGGTCTACCTTAACATACTATACATTATTTTTTCGGGACACACAGAGTTTAATTTAGTAGCAAATTCGGATACATGGCTTTTTATTTTCTTGTTTTATATTGGAAATAAATAGTAAAAAATTAGAAAGTTAATTTTCCTGTAATTCTCCCAACACAAAATTTACCTAATTTACGCACCTATATTTACCCCAAAATATCAGCCAAGTATGCTGAATAAAAACCTATCGCAGTAGTGGGGCTTTTATGTAACATAGCAGAATTGTAAAGCTCAATGTGAACATACGCATTTTACCGTAGGAGGCTGTATTCCTTTTTTTACACCTCCCTGCAATGTGGGGGGTGGACCATGTAAATTTTTAGCATAACATTAAGAGACTGACAAGGGCACATTGTTTTTACAGGCATACACAGATGCAGTGGGGATAATTTACTAAATGAGTACGCACGTTAACTTTGCAAGGGAATTTTCACTTAGCTTATTGAAAATGGTGACATTTTGCAAAGAATACCCAATCGCATGCAAGAAAAATGAAAAGAAAAAAAAAACACATGAAATTGGTTTGCGTATGATTGGATGATTGAAGTCAGCATAACTTCCCCACATTCACAAAGCTAAATGAAAATTCCCTGTGAATATGCTCTGGTAATTAGTCCCAATGTATCTCTTTTTCTTAAGAGACCCAAGAGATGTTCTAAGGAGAAAGATATACTGGGGAGGCTTCCACAGTAATAACTGTGATTGGCTGCCACAATGATCACGTTATCGGGAGCCCATCCTACTGACTCCTCGTCATTACTCTTAGACCAAAAACTGCCGGTGACAGCTCAGTTACAGTGCTGCATGTGAGCAATTGAATGTGCTCAACAGATATGCAGATACACGGATATGTATATATGTAGCAGTACTGCAGAAGACTCACTCCCGGGTGGCACATATGAGTTCGGCAGGCCTTAAAAAGTAACTTGTAATTTCAGAGTATTTGCATTTAGAAAAAAATTACTTTAGTTCTGCTTTAAATTGTTATTTGTTGTGAAAACATATTTGATTGCACACCTCAGCAATTTAGAATTGTAAATTGAGTATTTTGAAGATACAATTATCATGGGTTACAATACCAAATACAGTATAATTAACACTATCTTAGTGAATTCAGCGTATAATTGAATAACTTACACAATGGGAAAAAAAGAAAAATGTAGATTAAATGCTATAGTGCCTGGTAGTGTGCTTATAACAGCCAATAAAAGCATTGTAGCTGACATGCACCTGGGTATTAGTACATATACAATGTGTTTTAAATTAGTCAGTTATTATTGACAATCTCAAAACAATTAACTCACATTTAGTTGGATGTTTCAATGATTTTATTAATATTCAAAAGCCCTGGTGAAAATCCCACCCCAGCTCTGTCCCATGTCCATGATCTGACTAGGTTTTACAAAAGTGGTCACACACATAAATGGATAATCCAGTCGAGCTTTTGAGGTTGCTGAACCAGTATTTCAGTGGATTTTTCCCTTGCCAGTGATCCCCAAAGATATAAGGGTTCAGGGTATCCAAGTACCTGCAATCATCCGCACAAAGCCCACTTTTTAGTTTTCAGATGGCATACATTTCATTACTTTACTGACTGCAACAACAAAACCTATTGGTAGACTTCTGGTGCATGTTATGTATACATCCCCTTGTATATTTGCCTTCCTCTGTGGGTCCTAAGAGGCTGCTTCTTATCCCAGACTTGCAGTTATTTCTAGGAAAACTAATACATTTGTGTCTAATACAGTAGTGGGGCAGCTGTAAATCCACAGGGAGGGAATTCAGCATTTGTTACTTGTTTAGCGGTGAAATTGCTTCAGGCTGTTGAATCACTAGATAAATTTGACCTAGATCCATACAAGCTACGGGATTCAGATTGTATTCTTGTGCAAGCTGCTCCTGGAGGATTAATATTCTATTTCAGACCTTTCAAAATAAGTGCTCAGCTGAAGACTCTGTACCTGAGAATATAATGAGCATTTATTAATAACTTGCAGATCTAATTCCATAGTGCGGCTACATTGTGAAAATTGAAAGCAATTTATTTTTTAAGTACCGTATATACTCGAGTATAAGCCGTCCCGAATATAAGCCGAGGGTGGGAAATGAGGCAGCTACTGGTAGATAGATACCATTAAAATACATTAATATTTATTTAAAAGAAAAATAACCTAGCTCTGTAAGTGGAAAAGGGGGTACAGGGCTACATATCATGTACTACGGATCATTTAACCCATTCATATTAGCAGAGGATAATTGTAAATCTATTGTTCAGTGCACTCTATATGTAGTATATAGTACATGTACATATAGAGTGCCTGCAACAATACATTTACAATGATCCTCTGCTAACATGAATGGGTTAAATGATCCGTAGTACATGATATGTAGCCCTGTACCCCCTTTTCCACTTACAGAGCTAGGTTATTTTTCTTTTAAATAAATATTAATGTATTTTAATGGTATCTATCTACCAGTAGCTGCCTCATTTCCCACCCTCGGCTTATATTCGGGTCAATACTTTTTCCCAGTTTTTTTGGCTAAAATTAGGTACCTCGGCTTATATTCGGGTCAATACTTTTTCCCAGTTTTTTTGGCTAAAATTAGGTACCTCGGCTTATATTCGGGTCAATACTTTTTCCCAGTTTTTTTGGCTAAAATTAGGTACCTCGGCTTATATTCGGGTCAATACTTTTTCCCAGTTTTTTTGGCTAAAATTAGGTACCTCGGCTTATATTCGGGTCAATACTTTTTCCCAGTTTTTTTGGCTAAAATTAGGTACCTCGGCTTATATTCGGGTCAATACTTTTTCCCAGTTTTTTTGGCTAAAATTAGGTACCTCGGCTTATATTCGGGTCAATACTTTTTCCCAGTTTTTTTGGCTAAAATTAGGTACCTCGGCTTATATTCGGGTCAATACTTTTTCCCAGTTTTTTTGGCTAAAATTAGGTACCTCGGCTTATATTCGGGTCAATACTTTTTCCCAGTTTTTTTGGCTAAAATTAGGTACCTCGGCTTATATTCGGGACGGCTTATACTCGAGTATATACGGTAAAATAGCTGAATCTAATTTTATAAGCTACTTTGAAAAATAAACCACAGAAACCCTTTTTTCATATGATGGATAACATAGGAAGAAAGCAGTTGGCATTATGGGTAATATTAACTAGAATAAACATATTTAAAGTGACCATTTCCATTTATGTAAATGTTTAAGGTATACAAACTAAGATGTGCTTTGCATAAATGTTCTACTCTGCCCATTTTAACTCCTTTTCTGACATCCCAGAGCTTTGGGTCAATTCACAGAGAGAAACGATATTGGCTCTCTCTACTTGTTAATTTACCTCTCCTTATTTTTTGTTTGAAAACATGCTTTTCACAAAAGACCCAATTGTTATTTTTAGCATGCTCGTTAAGGGCTTGTTCACACCAAATGCAGATCAGATCTGTATGAATTTCTGCACATGCGCAGTGCAGTGTGTTATGCCACGTTTTTTGCAGTGTTTTTGATGCGTTATGGGCTGGAAAAAAAACCTGAATAAGCAAGATATGTTTACAGTAAAAAGTATATGAAAGGTATCTCTAAAGATGTACAGTGAATACTTTGATATTTATATTTTTCCTTGAGCTATACACATACATCATAACATACCTATATATGTACATATAGTCTTCTTTTTGGACATTTGGCAAAACCCATCTGTTTTGTAATCAATGTTCCCCAACTATGGTCGCCTCTACAGTCCCATACTGGGATTAGTGCCCCACAAACTTAGAAAAACTCCAGGATTTTGAAAAATTAGACCTTGCAGTGGCGCTACACCTACCGCAGCATCTTCTCCTCTGGGGTATGGAGGTCTAAGGACTTGTGACATCATCACATCTAATAAAGGTCTATTAGACATGAAGATGCCGAGGGACATATCACAGCCGGAGAAGAGGGGAAGAGAGGTGAGCTCTCGCTGCTGCAGGACCAATGATAAGGTGAGTATTTTTTCTTAATTTTTGCCCCTAGAGAAAAATTAGCAGTTAACTCATGCGGTGTGGGAGTAGCCCCACTGCAAGAGTTAATTTTTTTTAAATCCTGGCGTTCTTGTAATGTTTTGGTGCAGGTCCTGTTCTCATACTCTGTGAAGTGTCTTCATATTAAATTAGAACTATGAGGCGAGTGATTTTCACTCACCTCATAGTTCTAGCCGACCTGTGACAATGAGACTGTCACAGGTCGGCTCAGTAGATCAGGAGGTGAGCGAACAAATACCGGCGTTCGCTCACCTCTCGATCCTACCGCCAGCGCTGACTGGTGGAACGGACGGGGGCGGGTACAGCTGGCTCTGCCTCTAGATAGGCAAAGCCAGCTGTCAGTCACGCAGCTGGGCGGATCCCGGCACAATTGTCGGGATTCGCTTCAGCTGCGGCGTCTCAGTATACCGCGAGCAGCTGCTTGTGGTATATTGCGGCGTCTCAGTATACCGCGAGCTACAGCTCGTGGTATATTGAGCCTAGGGTGACGGGAGGACGCTAGTTTGTGTCCTCACGTTACCCTAAGGAGAACTATGGGGAAAAGACTTAACCCCATAGTTCTCCTTTAAGAATAAAGTTGATGCAAATGAGAATATTGTAATGCTTAACAGTTGCTGTTGGTGCCATTATAGATACCGTCCTTATGTTGCCTGAAGAAGCAGACTAGGTCCTGCAAAGTGTGCTCCTATCCTACAAAATGCAGACTTTCATCATCTAACAGTAATGGTTTACCGCATTGGAATAACTCAACTGATTAATAGTTGTAAAGTGGTGGGCTTAGGTACACGGACAAGTTTAAATTGGATCATTAATATATCTTAGGCTATTATGTGGAGGCATAAAAGACCTTTGACTCAACGAACACTGTTTGCCTTTCTTTTATGCATGTATTTTATGATGAATGTAAATAAAATTGAAGTTCTTAGATATTTTATTACTGTATACTCTTTACTCTGACACTGTAAATATCCCATAAATTAAGGGGATGTGGTGTCATGTGATATTGAACCAGTGACAATTTATGAATTATCAATTATGGTGCAACCGCTAATTCTACAAGTGGCCCATGTGTAATGTTTTCTATAGCCTAAAGACTGCACCTCATTGTCTCACCGTGCAACAAATTCATATCATTCAAATTCATCAGATTCTCAAACAATTCATCCCCACACAGCTACCTCCTCATGCATCACTGACCCCTCCCTTTTAGATTGCAGGGCCCTCTTTACCATCTTGTCTTGAATTGTATTGTGATTGTAACGTCTTCCTTATATTGTAAAGCGCTACGCAAAGTGTTGGCGCTATATAAATCCTGTATAATAATAATATCTAAACTCTGTCTGCGCTCTCCTTGCTATGATCAAAAAGTCTGTCAGAAGAAGGTTGGTCCTCTGCTCCTGTTCTTTGTCCTTAATAATTTCTATGAAGTACTGCATATTTTGAGAGAAGCTAGCACATTTTCACGAAGGACATAGGTGTAGTGTGCCAGGTTTTACATTTGACTGGAATTCTATATTTTCAGCAATCTACAACTACTAACCAATCAAGCGTTATAGCCCTAGTTAAAATAAACAGAACATCTCTCTGGCATTTAGAATATAGCAAATAAATGACTAGGAGTCCATTATTTCTCTGTGTGGGAGAAAGTGCCTCATCAGCGTTCTGAATCATTAATATGTTTGTTAGCAGAAGAGGCAGAAGTCAGTGCATTCCTCTATCAATGAAATGCTTTTATCTGTCTGTGGCTTTAAGTGCCAAGTATAATCCATCTCAAACATATATGCCCTCCAGGGCAGCCAACAAGATACAAACCTTCTCTCTCTCATTGTTTATTCTGCAGTAGTAACTATTTTGTTTTCATTTTAACTTCCACAGTAATTAAGATTACCAAAGCAACCAACAGTGCGCCTGTATTACTCCTGTGGCCTTGTAACGCTGAGGAGTCTCCAGTTATATCTTTTATGCTGCAGAGATCCAGCCAAAACCATCCTATTATTTCATTCCAGCAGAGCAAAGGCAAATTGAAAGACTTGAGAGTGACAGATAGTGATACGCAACAGAGGGTGTTAAGTGTCCCCAGATGACCTCTCCTTCTACCATCCGCTGCCAGCATTCCATTACTGAAAGCTGCATTATGCACTCTGTTCTCTCTGAAGGCTCAACACAAGCCTTTTATTATAAAGATGTTTGAATATCTTCTAAAACTGTCTGAATTCTACTTTCAAGGATCTTGCTCAGACCATTTTACATTTCAAGCATGCCATTTATAGAAGGGCTATTTTTAAAATGTGTAGACTAAAGCGATAATGGAAAACGCAGATTCACCCCTGTAGTGTTGGGTTGTGTATGATAAACTCTTTGAATGTATTATAGCCTTGCATGTTACTTTCACAATCTTGAATACTAAAACACCCAGAAGAGTAGATTTCAGCTTCTTACATTCGTTCTTACCAGACTTTGTTCTAGGTAATTTGTCATTAAGACAAAGCTATGAATGCCACCATGAATAAGTTCCTATTACTCTATTACAGAATTATTCTACTGGCAGCACATACATTTTCAGGGCTTCCTCTGGCAGATGGATAGAGCACCTTAGATTAACTTAGCAAACTACTAATATCCATTTAAAGCTTTAGAAATAATAGACTAAAACACAAAACATACTGGAGTCACTGTCATCAAATGTGCAGAGTTTAGGGGGCACTCGCATAAAATACACACAAGGTCCTTGATTATGTACAGTAGTTGTGTCTTCAGGGGGTGAATGTTATTACCTTGCAAGAATATGATGATGTCATATGACTTATTGGTGGTGGACATATTTTAGCTCAAAATGGAGGGAGAAGACGACAGATTTATGACAACGGGCAAAAAAACAGAGATCAATACAAACACAAGTGGTCACACAAGTCAAACAAGAGTAAATCCTAAGGCTCGGCCAAGGCTTTTCAGACTCCTAATGTGTTTGTTATACTAAATAAGATTCCCTTAAGGATACCCGTTAGGAACATGATGGTATTATGCACTAAAATATGGTTGTTCCATTTTGTACATTCCTGTTGTTGTGTCAAAGAAATATGATGCTAGGTTTACATTGTTATAACCCTCTGTGTTTAATAACATGCTGTGATTAGCTTTCTCTTTGTGCTTGTTCAAAATGGTTCAATAAAACGTACTACAATAGAGAGCATCCATTTTAAAAACACATACAAGGCGAATGACAGACATATCTGCACAGGGTACTGAAAGATGACTGAACACAGAATATGGACATAAGCAATTTTTTGTTCCAAATATATTCTATTTTAGGGGTGAAGTTGATGAAAGTCAGCCATACCAGGATCTAGACAAGAAAGAGGACTTTTAAATAATTATTCACCATGCAAGATGAGGACCATCTTTAAGCTATACGCAGCTCAATATACATATACACTGATCAGCCAGAACATTACAACGCCTTAGAGGTGAATGAGAACACTGATTATCTAGTTCCAGTGGCACCTGGAAGTGGGTGGACTATATTGAGCAGCAAGGAAAACATTTTATCCCTGAAGTTGATGTGTTGGAAGCAGAAAGAAAATGGGCATGGGAAATTGTGATGGCTAGACGACTGGGGCCAGAGCAACTCCAAAACTGCAGCTCTTGTGGCATGTTCCTAGTCTGCTGTTTTCAGGACCTACCAAAAGTGGTCCAAGTTAAGAAAACCTGTGAACCAGCAAACAGGGTCATGGTCGGCCAAGGCTCACAGATGCAGGTAGGCAGCAAAGGCTGGCACCTATAGTCCATTCCAATAGAAGAGCTACCGTAGCTCAAATTGCTGAAAAAGTTAATGATGGTTCCCATAGAAAGATGTATGAACAAACAGTGCAATGCAGTTTGTTGTGTATGGGGTTGCGTAGCCACAGACCAGGCAGGGTGGCCACGCTGACCTGTGTCCACTGCCAAAGGCACCTACAATTGGCAGTTGATCATTATAACTGGACCACGGGAGCAATAGAAGAAGGTGGCCTGATCTGAAGAATCACATTTTCTTTTACATCATGCGGATGGCGGGGTGCTTTTGTGTCGCTTACCATTGGAATAGATGGCACCAGGATGCACTATAGGAAGAAGTCAATCCGGCAGAGGCAGTATAATGCTCTGGGCAATGTTCTGCTGGGAAGCCTTGGCACCTGCCATTCATGTAGATATTACTTTGACACGTAAAACCTACCAAAACATTGTTGCTGATAACGTACACTTCTTCATGGAAACGGTATTCCCTGATAGCAGTGGCCTCTTTCACAGGATAATGCGCCCTGCCACACTGCAAAAATGGTTCAAGAATGGTTTGAGGAACACAATGAGTTTGAAGTATTGACTTGGCTTCCAAATTCTCCAGATCTCAATCCACTCGAGTATGTGTAGGATGTGTATCTGGAAAAACGAGTCCAATCCATGGAGGCCCCACCTCACAACCTACAGGACTTAAAGGTTCTGCTAATGATGGCTTGGTGCCATACACCACAGCATACCTTCAGAGGTCTAGTGGAGTCAATGCCTTGATGGGCCAGAGCTGTTTTGGCAGCAAAAGGGGATCTACTTAATATTAGGTGGGTGGTCATAATGTTATAACTGATCAGTGTATATGTTGTACCCTCCAGTGACTGAAAGATCTTTCACCCAGCACTTTCTCCTCTTGAGCCCTGAGCCCAAATTATTCTCAGACACCTCTATATGAAAATATTCTGTCTGACATAAGCTAACAAGGAGAAGATGCAGGACCTCAAGGAGGTTTGAATTTGCTCTTGCCATTTTAGTCACCAAATGTCATGAATGAGGGAACAAAAGCTAACATGGCTAGCTTGGCGTTCTGCTTAAAGTGCAAATTCAGAAAGTGTACTGCATGTTTAAATTGGGGGTAGCAAGGTGCAACTGGATAACTCACACTTAACTACATGCAGTTAATTCTGCAGTCCAAAAAAATGTTAACCCAACAACCCAAGGTTAACTGACCTGCCCGGGTCACAATAATTGTCAGCGCCAAAGATGCCCATGATGATTTTCACTCTGCAAATTAGTGGGATCTGGCACTATGACAATGCAGATCTTTTAATCAGTACATGTAAATGTAATTCAGTTCATTACAGCCTTCTCAAGTTAGAGATATGGGTTTTCTGGTGATGTCCCTCACATTTTTCCACTGGGGGGGGGGGATCTCACCTCCTCAAATGTACAACGAAAGTAGGGTTACTCAGGGACTTCAAGATGTATATATGTGTGTGTGTGTGTGTATACTGTATATATATTTTGACTGTGCTAAGAATTGCTTCTCAGTGGTCATTGCAGTCAACTGACAGCACTGACCAACAAGTGCTGGCAATTTCTGAGTGAAATTCAAAATCCATAGTGCAGGGCTGCACTGGACGGCAGTATGAGGTACACACCGATGCCGGCAGAGGGGAAAACATTTTTCACCAAAAGGTAAGTATAGCCAGGGGGGGATGGTTTAACCACTTGAAGATCGGGGTTGTAAACCCCGCTTCCTGTGCAGCACTGTATTCTCTCAGCGCTTTCAGTATTTAGCGCTGAGGTACTTTGACTAACATTTATTCAGTTATACAACGCTGTACTGAAATTAATTTTATACCATTTTTTGGGGAGAGAAAGAGCTTTCTTTTGGTAATAATATTTAATCACCACTGTTTTTTGTTGTTGTTTTTTTTACTATATTCAGGAACAATTACCAAACATTTTGAAAAAAAATCTGTTTCCCCTAGATCATGTTATGAAACCTTGATTACTAACCAATTTTTTTTGGTAAAATATCATGTCAAGCCCTAAAATTGCAAAACCACAGAAAACTACAATACCAAAAATTGCCCATATGCGACACTTCAAAAGCTTTTACCGCTCATCAGTTTAGTGTTATCAGTGATTGATGGCCCTAGAATTATTGCTCGCACTCCAATGTTCACGGTGATAAGTAACATGTGCGGCGCAAACGTCGCTTTCGAGCGTGGAAGCACCAGATGTGTATTTACGTTTTATGTGCGTATATGTGGGGGCAGGGGACTTAGAGAAATATGGGGTAAGGGTTTTTCCCCATAGTTCTCTTTAGGGTCACGAGAGGACATATACTAGCGTCCTCCCATGACCCAAAGCTCAGTATATCGCAAGCGACAGCTCGCGGTATACGGAGACCGCTGCAGCCAGGACGGATTCCGACATTACTGTTGAGATCCGCCCAGCTGCGTGAGCGACAGCTGGCTCTGCCTATCTAGAGGCAGAGCCTCTAGATTGTATTGTTTCCTTTTTTTTAACCTTTTTTCACTTTAATATTTTATTATTCTGTATTTTTGTAATCACTTTTGGAGACTCCATAGTCTCTGCTGCGCTGTCTTTTTATGAGTGACACTTCATGCTTGTACACCTATTGAAAACATGGATATGCAACATGCAGAAAAAGTCAAGGAGACAAGCACTCCATTCCAAAGAGGTGGCAAGTGGGAGATTTCCATTACTCTTTAGGAGTTAACAACCCATTTGACAATATAGTTTAAATATGAATAATTTATCTATTTAACTGGAAAAGAGAAAATTTGGAAAAAAATAAAAAACTCAACCTAATTCAATTTGTGAGGATTTCTGAAAAGGATTGCACAGCACATTTGGGAAAATCACGTCAGCTATGCTAATTATTCTAATAAATAAAGACAGTTCTTATTATTGCTTTCTACCGTATCTGGAATTTCCCTCAGCATTCCTTCCTCTGTTGCACAGTGATTCCACAGTGGAGTTTAATAAATTATATGGAGACATTTACTGCTGCACAACCAGAAACACTAACAGGGACTCCTTTCATTTTGAGGTTTAACTCTTTAACAGACAGTTGGTATTGATGTATTTTTTGAAATTATTATTTAGCTTCAACATCTTTACAAAACCTATAACATTGGCATTATAATTGTACGTATCATGATTGGGCTTTAAAAAAATATATATATACACTCATAACTGTGAGGCTTCCTTACAAAAGATTGGTATCTTCAGTTTTACATACTATGCCTGAGGCTCCCAGACTTGAGAATCAGAGCTGAGAGAACCCTAAAGTCCTACAGTTGTTATCCTGTCACCTCCCTGACCTCACTGAGAATACATACAGAAGCAAATGTCAAAACTCATGAGGCCTTTTTTTTTTTATATAGGTAAGCTTTAGCAGTCATAACAAGAATGAGCATTCAAATTCTTACCAAGCCTATTGTGGTTGCAACCCTGTGAGCACAGTAGGTAAGGTGCAAGGGCGGCGGCTATCATCCTTACTTGACTACATAAAGAAAGTATAAAATGAGGTGCCCCAACACTTCCCAGGCTTATTCTAAAACAGTAACTGACTAGGTATTGGAGCCATGTTTAGGATAATACCCCCAAGAAGTAGGCGGTGCATTAACTGCCCACTAATATGACTACCTCAAAGTACTGGATTCGCTAACTGCAACTAGGGTTCTAACTGTACCTCTAAACTGGTGGGGAGTTAACAAGTTTAGCCTGTTAATGCTTAATGAGTGTCAATAGTAGTATTATAATTAGTCTTTTACGTCTCTCAATGGATGAGATTTCAATAAAGTATAAGGGAAATATACACAAAATATTTTAGCTCATAACAAGGATAGATCTGTTATGTTACAAAAAATTCTGTAGGTATTTTCTAACCTGTCTACATGGATGCTGCACATGGGATGACCACTTAGCTTGAAAGGCTTGCAATTAAAAAAATACCTAATTCCTATATTTCATACGGCTGGCAAATTGGGCTGCTGTATCTGTAGCACAAGTCTCTGCTAGAAGAGACTGTTTTTTGTACATCAATATTGCTACCATTTAAAGATAAAACCAAGCACAAAAGGAATCTAAACAAAAGCTCTCACTTTGATATAAAATCAAAAATTGTTATCTTTCAGGAGACCAATGTCTTCCCAGTCCACAGCCAAAAAGTAGAGCAGGAAACTAGAAGAAAACTGGAACAGTTGCCCAAATAAAATCCATAGGTCTGATCTTTAAAATAAAAAAGCTGGGGGGCGCTTGCGCGCGGCGAGACAAGATGGCACCCACCTAATCTCGCTCTGCACTCCGCCGAGACCTTAACGGACACAACACAGGCATCGCGGTTGCCGACGCCGCAAATCTCCCCCAGCGCTTACCGGACATCGGGCGGCACCTAACCATGTCGGTGTCGCGCTCCCACTCGCGGCTCCGGTCCCGATCCGTCAAGGAGACACTAGCTCTTGCAGCCTCCAAGATGGCGCCCAAGGACTCACGGCAGCGCTCCTCCCGAGCCCCATCTCCACCATGCTCTGCTAGTGATGCAGCCGACGGGGACAGCAGAACCAGCTCTCCCTCGCCTGACCGCCACACAGCTTCCCAGGATGATCTGCTAAGACGCATCGACAGAATGCTTCAAAAAGCCCTGCAGACCACCTCTAAACAGATCACTGACAAGGTGACGCGAGAAATTCGGGAGCTGGGCCAGCACACAGCAGGTCTGGAGGCCCGGATGGATGTAACCACAGCCACTATGGATTACCATGACAAGGAACTGGAGCAACTACGGGACGCCAACTCCCAACTTATGTGCAAACTGGAAGATCAGGAAAACAGATCCCGCAGATCCAATCTCCGTATTCGCGGTATCCCTCAGACGGTCATAGATCTCCAGGCAACGATAACCGATTTGCTGCAGGAACTGACGCCATCAATCCCGGTGGAACGCCTGGAATTCCAGAGGATCCACAGAGCACTTACGAGAAGGCAGAAAGACGCCCCCCCCCCCCCAGGGATATTATCGTGAAATTTCTCCACTTTCGATCGAGGGAAACCATACTACAGGCGGCACACAAGTCCCCCTCTCTCTCATTCCAAGGCTATGACTATCAGGTATTCGCTGACCTAGCGCCATCTACCATTGCAAAACGCCGGGCTATGAAACCAGCCCTGGCGGTACTGCAACGCCATGGAATCCTTTATTGCTGGGGGTTTCCTTTCCGCCTAATGTTCACGTACAAGAACACTCCTTACCAATGCACAACTCTTTCGGAAGCCACCACACTGCTGGAGGATGTCAGCCTCACTGGAGATGCCCCCCTGATCCGTCAGTTACACCTAGACGCCGTGGTGATTCGGACTGCCCCCGGACACCGACTCACCCGTCACCGTGATCAACCTCGCCCGCGGGAGGCCCCCAGCCACGGTCCTCCACCTCGCCTGGCTGATCGGCGCGGTTTCGGACCAGGTTCCTGATCGCCCATGGTTTAAGTTACCCTGGCCTTATGATCTGTTAGTAACTTACTGCTAGCAAGTTTTCATTGACTACTTCACCTGTTTCAAATGTTCCTATTCTCCCCCCTCCCCATTGATAAGACGAAGTTTTGTTATATATTTATTTTCACTAACGTATAGGATTGTATTAACACTCATAGGTGGCCTTGGGTCTCCCTGCCAACTCTGCGGAGTGAGTCTAGGATGCCGCAGTTAGCGGCCCACTAAGGTGCCTCCACTCCGTTGAGCTCGCTTGGGGGTGGTGCAACACCACCATGTTGTATGTACCGTGTTCCTTTGCTCAGGGATAGGTCGAGAATTTGTTTATTCTAAGTCACACTTTAATGCTGTTCGCGCTTGTCAGTGCCGTGTTTTTATTTTATGATTATTTCTCTCATGAGAGTCTCGGCGGGGCAGTCACTGCACCCACGCGTTATCCAGAAGGTCGATTCCAGCAAACCCTTTGGATCTGGTTCTGCCCGGGAGCGTTGCTAGCCGGAGCTTGACGGCCCAGCGCGCCTGGTCAGTGTTTTGTTAGGTTCCCCAACCCCTTCCTTTCTCCCTCTCTTCCAACCCTTACCCGTTTCAGCACTACTAAACTAACCTACAGGGGGCTAGGCCACTCCCCTAGTGCCTACAGGTCATATTGTTATAGGCTTCGCTACTGCCTGTGACTGGTCATGCTGCCCCTCAGATTCTTATCGCTCAATGTCAAGGGATTCACCTCCCCCAACGAAAGGGTACTGGCATTTAAACAGTTTTGTTCACATAAATACAATGTTATTTGCCTGCAGGAAACCCACGCGCATAAATACTCCAGTCACCTCCAGTCCACACACCGCCCACTCGTCATTTTTGCAAAACCCCACCTTCCCCCCTGGCTGTGATTCCCCACTCGCATTCCGACATTGGGTTTCTGGAGATGCACAAACTGTACACTGCTGCGGGTCCAAAAACGTTCCAACAATCATTTAAACTGCCGGCCAGCAAGCTGTTCCGTTACCTACAGGTCAAGCATTTCATCTCCGCACAAGTCTCAACATTTCCTACAGGTCCGATGTTCACCTCGTTTGGAACGGGTCTGCTCAAATGACCCTTTCACACCAGGTCTAATCTCCCAACTCTATGCCCAGGTACTGTCAGGTGTAGCACCGCCCAGTCATAACTACATGCTAGCCTGGGAAAAGGACCTTGGTAGTCCCATAGATGAGGACAGCTGGAACACCATCTGGGAAGTGACCAAATCTAGCTCTCAGAGCACGCAGGCCCTGGAAACCAACTACAAACTTCTATATCGGTGGTACCTGGTGCCCAGTAGGCTCAGATCGTTTGTCCCGGGTCATGATGGGCAATGCTTCCGAGGCTGTGGGGAAGTGGGTTCCTATATACATATATGGTGGCACTGCCCCATTGTGCAGAATTTCTGGAATAGAGTTTTTGCTTTTTTGTCAACAGTCACGGCCCTCACACTGACGCCTGATCCGAAAATCGCTCTTCTCAACCTGCCCCCTGAGGGTGTTACACCAAAACAACACAAATTCCTCTCACAGCGGCCAAGCAAGTAGTGGCAAAGTCATGGCAATCCACCACTGTGCCTTTTGCAGAGCTGGAACGTGGAATCCACTGTTTTTTTTATCAACTAGCGCCTCACAGCGCAGTTGCTTGACAAGGTCCCGCGCTTTGAGATGGTCTGGAACCCTTAGATCCAACATCTACAAGCACATTCATTTGATGCCAGCCTACTTGCACTCTGAACTTGAGGTTGGAATCCCCAACCCCATACCGCCGCAATGGGATCCCCTCCCAGCCAGGCCTCCCTTATCCCCCAACTGTACTGTTTTGGTGAATCCTATTCCCCCTTCCCTATCCTTCCTTGCCCCCCCCCGATCCTCTCCTTACCTCGATGTATGGCGAAGGTGGCATGCGGGAAGTATGCGACCCTCTACGTCCATCTATACTTATCTCAGTTACCTCCAGTACTCATGTAGTCTTTGACTATATTGGATTAATGGTTTAATAATGTTACATGGAATCCGTTAACCTCTGTATCACTGTATAGTGCCTTCATGGCAACATTGATTGTATAGGAAGCAATGAGGTTTACCACTCTCCATGTCAAACCATCATATGTGAACGCATGCTTCTGATATGTTTATATACTGTTGTATAAAGAAAAAGCAAAATAAAAAATATCTTGATTGAAAAAAAAAAAAAAAACAGCTAATCTGGTTGCTGTGGTGCGTTGGCTCATTGTTGTTTATTCTCCTTTGCTCCTGGTTTGGTAACTTAATCCCTTAGGCAGTATTACAAAATCTGGGAAAAACAGAACTAAAGTGGAGTGTTTGGCCATAAAAACTAGGTTTTTACTTTGAACCTGACCTTGAGATATAGGCAATTACTCCAGTACTTTGTTCCCAATTCACCAAACAGCACTGCCTTAGGGCTAGTGTACAAGGACAGTTGACATGTATTTTTAATGCATTTACCATACATTCACTGATTTGCATAAAGGATAAAAGCAAAACGCAAACTGATAGAAAATTGACCTGAACTGATCTCAAATTATCATGCACACTAGGCCAAATAAGCTAATCAACATTAAAGGGCAACTGTATCTTTGAAGTAAACTTTACTACTCCACCATGGCAATTAAGCCCTCATGGGGCTGCACGCAGCTCTGCTATATTGGAAGGTACAAAGCTGGGATGGGGGGAATGATAGTGCAAGTTAAAGGGGTGCATTAGTGGAGATTTTACAGTTGTCCTTTACATATTCCATCAGGCAGCTGCAAAGCTTGTGCTTTTTTTCCCCATTAAACTCTACATCTTCAAGTCCTATCGGCAGCCTCTGGGCCTGCATTTATTTACCAATGATGATGAACTGACACAACACCGCTGAGATGTCGGTAAAATGTGACAAGCCAATTCTGCATTGCTGTATAATGTTTGCTGGGATTTGTAGTCCTCTATAGTTTGTGGTATTCTGCATTGCTGAATAATGTATTGCTGGGATTTATAGTCCTCTATATCCGGTGCCTTTCTGCAGTGCTTTAGAATGTATTGCTGAGATTTGTAGTCTTTCAGCTTGGAGTCAGTGGCAGAACTCCACCAATGTCCTAAAATCATTAGTCTGCATGACGCTAGAAAAAGGTATCGATAATTGGTATCGGTGAGTACTTTATGAAATGTATCGGTACTCGTACTCGGTCTGGAAAAAATGGTATCGGTGCATCCCTATTAAAGTCCTTTTGACTTTAAAATCACTTTAAAGATGAGCAAGCCAGCACTACTACACAACTAGCAGAAAGATGACGGAAACACATCCAATGCCCAAAACAGCTCTTTATTTTTTTAATTCAGCGTACAGGTGAACAATATATGCACAGTTCAAGTAAATAAACCAGTAGCCCTAGCAGACTGTGGGAACACCCCTGACGCATGTGCCCAGTATTTTCCCATGCCGCAACAGTATGAGTAGTAAAAGAAGCCCATTTCAGGGTTTCTAATATAAAACTATTTGGGACATTTCTAGCATGATCAGTTTTGTGATAACAGGAACCACTTAGACAAATAAAACAATCAGCGTCATACAGATAGAAAATAAGGCAATAGTTTTGTTTTTCCCATGCGTTAGCTGTGAAGCATGTGTAAAAGTAATTGTATAATTATGAAGACCCAAAACACTGATACAAACATTTCCTGTTATGACACCTATAAGGCCTGGTTCACACAGTGTTTTTGTAGCCCTTTTTCTGCCCTAAAAAAAACACTCAAAATATGCCCCCCCCTCCCCCCAAAAAATTAAATCCCATAAAATTCTATGGCCCTGTTCACATCTGAGCGTTTTGTCGCAATATGCAAAACGCCTGTCACTGGAAAAAGTACATGGGCTTTTTTTTTCCGGCATAGTACAGCTCGTTTTGGCCCCATGGAGTCAATAGGGAAAACTTGAAACCGCATGTTTGCTTTGTTTTTGCGAATTTTATGCACATTTGCTCATTAACATCAATGAGCTAGAATCTGCCCACAAAAAACACACGATTTGATTTATGCACATAAAACGCTGTCTCCTAGGTGTGAACCCAACCTGAAGTGGAAATGTTCCATTTCGGTGTAATGAGACCCCCCTTTTTTTTTGTTACACGTGGTCATACTCTTGTTCATGTACAGATAATGACAGGATTGATACCCAGATATGTGCAGTGCATTATATGTAAAGAAGTGGGCAGCAGAGTCCGGTGTGATTTAATGAAGAAGCAACGTTTGTGGTAACTGTTCAGAAGTGATAGTAAATCATTATATACAATAACTGATAGTTTACAGCATAGCAATTTTGGAACGCTACACAATTAGCATGCAAGGTAAAAATATCTTGGCCTTTGTCAGTTTTCTAAAAAAAATAAAAATACTACCTAAAATGATTGGTGTTTCTTTATTTGTTCTGCTGTAAAATGTGCTCCATAAGTACACTGCCATTGACTGGAAGATTTACTTTAATTGGAGATGTGAAGTTCTTGCATGTTTTGCTAAAATGAAATGTGTAAACAAAACCAAATTAGCACAAAAAAGGCACGGTAACTATCTAACTTTGAGTGTGCATAGGTGATACCAGCAAGTCATACTGCACACTCAATGCGACTGTCATAAATGCATCCAAGATGTATATTTACACAAAGCAAGGCAACGCATGTTAAGTGTTTTGGTGTGAACAAAACCTGTGAAAGCCGAAGGCTAATAATTTGCAGAAGACTATGTAAATGTATATCTCCAACAAACGTGTGTTTAAATGCTCTTGGACAGCAGCAACTTTAGATCCAGGCACACAGGACACATCTTCATCTGGGTGTTCATGATCAGTATTATGGCTCATGTCAACAGGTGTTGTATTCCACCGGTTGATATGCCTTTTGGAATGAGTATCAAACACAGGAAATCAAAATCTCATTGACTTCAACTTCAAACTGCTTGACCGGCTCTGCACTGCGTATCTTAGGATGCAAAATTTGCACCTGAGGTGCATTTGAACTGCTGGAAAAGCAGGGGAAAAGCAGCCTTTTTTGTCAACTGCTGCAACTGCTGCATATTTGACACGTGGTGGTTTGTGTGTACACAGTGGCTGTAAGAAGTATCCCCACTGCAATGGTGATTTTTTTTTAAGTCAGTTGGGGGACAGTATGCCATGAAGTAGCAGTATCCTCCTAGCTGTTGCAGTGTGATCCTGGAAAGAAACTTTCTATGTTCTAGGAACTATAAAGTGAGCGGGAATAGGCCCCTGAATCTGGACATACTATAGTTTGCTGCATGGAGACCAGACACATTTTAACATAACTCTGATGCAAGTGCCATAGAAGTGATCACTGATAAACAGAATCTTTTCCCTTAAAAAGGAAAATTTTGACATATCTTTAAAATAACAACAAAGACACCTTTAGAAATGTTTAGTAATGACAATCTACAAACACATACTTCTAGATAGTTGCCGGCTGTTTAAATTCTTTGCATGACTTATTTTTCTTTTCTTCCTCATTCTTCTTACAGTGGCCTTTTTTACTAAGGGCAGGTTACTATATATTCTTTACCTCCTGGAACTCTGAAACATGTGACTAGGACATAAGACCATACACATCATCTCAGGGAGAATAAATGCCTTTCACTGAAATTTCAAGAGATTACAGATGAGATTTCCCAGCAATGCACTACTGATGTAACCTTCCCAGGATGCAACGATTGGGCACGATTACATCACTCGTGCCCAAGAGGACCAGAAAGTGGATAAACTGTATTTGTATGTAAAAGAAAAATGTTTAACTAATGAAAGTAAGATGATTTCATATCAGCATGCAGTGATTTTTAGTGAAAGGAGGTAAAGTTCCACTTTAACTGTATTAGCTGGTGAGCTGGAGGTGTCCTTGGGGACCCTCAACCTGCCTGGTGTGCCATTGCTAGATGTCTTTTAGGACAACTTTGGACCCACACAAATATGTGACCCCCCACCTCTCACAAAAGCTTGGGAAAATTTTAAGGTAAACAGGGGAAACTAAGCGAGTCCTGGGGTGGAGTTGATCTTTCCTCATATTGCGATACACTAGGAATTACTGTATCAGGGTGATAAATTTCAGGGCGAAGTTGTGGAACAACTCATGGTGTCTGAACCCTGTAGGAGAGTGGTGTTCGATTTAGCCTATAAACATTCCCTTGGAGGGTCACTTGGGGCACGAAAAGACCAAATAACTAATTCTTCAGTGTTTCTTTTGGCCCAGGATACATGCAGTCGTCAGAAAACATTGCAAGTCTTGCCCAGAATGTCAGATCTCAGCCCCAGTGCTTCATTAACACACTTCACTGGTACCATTGCCTGTAATTGACTTACTTTTTGAGCGAATAGCATAGTTACATAGTATTTGAAGTTGAATAAAGACACAGATCCATCAAGTTCAACCTTTGTGTGTGTGTATATATATATATATATA